>NW_017305705.1:1946442-1953222 GCF_001594115.1 Trachymyrmex septentrionalis
AAGCGAATCAGCCAGTCACGAACATAAGGCAATAGTGTATTAAAAGCAAAAAAAATCTTTGTATCGCTTACTGCTGACGTTCTTTGCACCACCTAGCTTCGTGTTTACCGAAAGCAATAAAAAAAAGCACGATTGGGAGAAGAGAATCCTGTTTTCTGGGAAAACCTTTTACGTCCGCGGGAAAAGATACGGCCGCGGCCGTCGTCAATTTTGACGACGGTTTCTCGCGCGATTACGCGGCCCGGCTGTAACGGGCGAGTGCAGCGGCGGGATTAATACGATAGCAGGGCGAAGAGCGCGACGGGAGCAGGTAGGAATTGCATGTTATAGGTAATTGGCAATTTCTGTAACGCGATCCCGCTACCACCTGTCCGACGGTCGGGAGAGTTTCGCTAGCGGGTGTTTGAGACCGCGGCTGCTGCTGTTGCTGCAACGGCAACGATCGGTGGGTGCACCGGTTATGGGTGCACCGCGCAAGGACGGAGAAAACTGCCGGCCGGCCGACCGACAGATCGGTATTCCTCTCGACACACGTAATAACGCTAACACGTCTCGACGCGCCCGTGAATTTATGTAGGCACGCCGAGTGCTCCTCTCGAGCACCGGCCGCCAACCTCGGAGTACTCCGGGGTACTTCGGAAACTCGCTCCTACTCCGCCGCGCGGAAGAATCTCCTCGAGAGCGGATACACGTGCGAGAAGCGATCTTTCTTAATCCTTTCGCCACTCTCCCCTTCTCTCTCTCTCTCTCTCTCTCTCTCTCTCTCTCTCTCTCTCTTTCTCTAGCATCTTATAGGAACTTAGCATAATCACTGGAAACATACACACGTATCCTTACATCCTTATTAAAATTTTAATGAAGACCATCAGACGCGAAAATTCATTCTGTCTATCAAGAAGCAGACGTAACATAACAGATATTGAGACGGATATATATTACTTATGCACGGAAAAAAAAATGTAGTTCACATAATTAAAAATATTTAATTGTGAGCAATGTAGAAACATCATCCTAGCTATCTTTACGTGATAGGGAATGTGTATGGTTGATACGATTTATTTACTTTTTTTTTGATATGTCAACTACATCAAGGCGCGATCTGGTTGTGGCAACCAAAACTTGGTTGAGGGATTATTTTCTATGGAGTTATATATCCGTACAGTTGCATCAATCGTGCACTGAAAGACAAAATTTAGACAGTAAAATATAGCACAGCATTACCAGTTTTTGATTGTAGCAGCAAATTTTTAGTCGCGTCAGCTTATCCGCAATGTCAGTATATGATTTCGAAAGAACTGCTTGCTGCAGCCGATTAAAAATGCTATGCCATATTTTACTATCTAAATTGTTGCAGCAACCAATCTTTTCTTGCAGTGTGACGTTATAAAGCATGATGTGTAACAAGAAGAATTAAATTATTAATAAGAATTTCTTGTTATACACATTATGCTATAAATTAAGTTGCAATTTCTGAAAGCAAAAGCGACTCACCACGCTTACAATGAAAAATATGCATATGTGGAACACCGTCCGTTGTACTGTGGTTCAAACGACTGCATAAATAGTTGCTCCATATTTTACTATTTAATCTGGTTGGTATCACCAGAATTCTGCGTAGACCAATTATACTGTTTTTTTCCGCGTGCATAATATATTTTAAAGCACTTTTGCGTACGGGGTCCCTTCATTACTTATGCAGTCGTCGCTTTGTTTCGCGTTAAAATTCACGTTATTTTAAATTTAAACTTCGAAATTAAGAATACTTTATATAAAGATATAATGTACGCGCGGCGAACACCGCGTGTCCGGGGAAGAATTTATGAACACGATCGGAAGGAGTCGTTATTAGTCTCGCGTTTAACGTACACAGATTACCGAGAAAGAGGTAAGCGCTCCCAGACAACGGGGAGTCATCGCAGCCTTGTGTAATCTGTAACGACGGCTGTAATCTCCCTCCGCCGATCCCATTCCGCGCGCGCGGCGCGCAAATAGATTGGCGGGCTGAAAAAAAATCTCTCAGTAATATCGGAGAAAAAAACGTCATTACCAGCGAGGTCGTAATATCGAATGTGTGTTGCGCACTTTGGGTTTTCTACGGAGGTGCAGAAACGCCGTGCCGTTGCCGTCGCCGGGCGAAGCGAGCGGGCGAGTTCCGAGAGGGTGTTGGGGAGGCTCTCGCTCGCTGAGAGGGCTATTATTAAAATTGATGTTGCAATGGCAATAAGCGGAATTGCTGGGTATTAAATTAAATTATTTTAATGTGGCAGCAAGGGCGCGAGAGCGGGAAAGGGGGGGCGGAGGGTTGGATGGACGATCGCTCGGCGGAGGTGCGGCTTGTAATATCCACTGTGCGGACCGTAAGATTGAACGTACCGCAGCGTGGAAAGTGCAACAATTTTGTACATTTTGATACGTGCCGACCCTTACGACCTGTAACGACGCGACCTGTAGCGACGGTACTCGCGAACTTCGAAACATTTGAGAACCGTTTAACTTTTTAACTATTTCTTCAGTCTTCAGAAGTGACTAAGGTTCAATTTTTAATCTTTTACTCTTATATTAAAGAAACTATATTGAGTTAATAGTTTGACAGTTAAAACAGCTTTGGAACTATTGTAAGATTTCTTTAATATGAGATTGGTTCTTGTTCTTAGTTCTTCGTTAGACCTAAATGTAAACACCAGTTATCTTAAATCTATAAAGAATTTTACACAATGTAGTTGCAAAACTATTTTTTTCTACTAAACGCAGTCGTTATCTTACTTGTTTTTAGGTTTTCTGTAGTAGCTGAATTAGTGTTACACTTTTAGAACTTAAAATGAGATAGATATCTATATATTTGACACTTTGCGAAAGCGAGAACGAGAGTTGTAGTGCAGTCTAAGTTGTAGTGGCATAAAAAAACAGATCTGTCGTGCAACATTAAATAACAAGAAAAAATTGATAATAACATTTGGATAATTGAAATCTTACCGCGATATCTTATCCGTCTTTTCTCGCATTTCCTTTTTCACTTTGCTCGCAACCAAGCATTAATCGACGAAGAACAAACAGCCCGGTCGACTCGCCGATGTGTGCTCTTTGCGCACACAAGCTCCGTGAAGCGAAACGGATTCTCGCCTTGGGAGAGAGAGAGAGAGAGAGAGAGATCTTTTTCAGGATGATGCACCGCTGAGCATCGGCGACTAACTCCACCTCGGCGCCTGAACGCAGCCCTCTGTTTGCCCGAGAGGCGCGAATTACGACTCCCCAGTGTCAATATGTCAGCGCGGATATTTCATCCTCGGTGCGGCCGGCGGCGGCACGCCTCTTTCGCGCCACTTTCGTGCGTGTTACATCGCACTTCGATACTTTTACGCTGGCCGCCTCGCATAAACTTTGTTTGCCGTCTGCCTTTCGCACTTTCCGTTTCTTCGGAACTCAATTTTCGAACTTTTCCACTTTTAACGCATTAAAATTACTCGGGAAATCTTGGAGAGAAAATCTCGTGGTGATCTTCGGTCGCGAAGCTGTTGAACGAAGTGAGGCGAAAATTATGAAGTAAAATTAGATGGACTGAAAATAGATCTCTGATTCAATTCTTCAAATATTGATTATAAATAAATTAATACATTTGAAGGGTGTAGGTTAGCAACGCAAAGAAAACACTGAAGAAAAAGCGTCTGATAATAGCTACCAAATGTTGAATAAAATCATTTCAATCAAATGTTCGGTCGAATAATTTTGCGTATAGTATACGCAATTGTTACGTCCTTCATCGTCATTAAACGTACGTGAAAGAAATAGCTTGAACGAATCACCGGGACGAATGGGATGCGACAGCCGATTGTGTTTCACATTAAGTGTCCAATGGTTAGTGCAAACGGACGGTCGAACGTTTGTCCACATAGTTTCCATTTCTGTTCTGTCCTTTTATGTCATCCCCTTATGTTATCTATATACTATCGGTACGTGAATCGATTTCCGATCAGACAACTTCCACTCGCACGAACGATAAACTATTCTCGCGTAAGATCCCGACGTCATGAATTATTCCCTTGAATGACTGCCGAAGTCGAACAGATTTCAGGGACGACTTCGTCGTCTTGTTGAAAGGGGATTGAAGGACGCGAAACAGACTAGGGCGACGGATGAGATCGTTCTGCCGTACAAAACTCGTAGATGCTGATGGGAATCGATAATCTCTGCTATCTATATTACCTGATGTATCGCATTTTTTTAATGCTTTTTAAATGTTAACGTTACAGTCGATTTAAAATTAATCGAATAAAAAATATTCTTTAATTTTGTTCTAATATCAGAATAGAAATAAGGAGCATTTTTCATATATTGTATATAAATTTAATTCTAGTTTTATAGAAAAAAAAGATGAGTAGATTTTTTTTTCGACGTTTTTGAATCTTTTTCAATTTTCGGTATATTAAATAACTAGCTATAATAGAAATGTCTCGAAGTACATTAGTGCATACACTTCAGCGTTTAAGATCTTTTACCGTTATAGATCTTTTAGCGTTTATAGAATTTTTATCAGATATCACAAAATTTAGTTAACACGATGTTCAGAGGTAAGAAGTGGAGCATCCTAAAGTTTTCATTTTCAATTTTATCGTTTTAGAAGTGATTTTATTGCAACGACAGCGCCTTGATTGAAAATGAGAACAATATAATTTTTATAATTTTCAAAACATTTATTACGTTCTTCATTTCGTTCTTTTACTCATGTAGATTACTAAAATAATCTATTGATTATTTGCTACCGATGATTAACGTTTATTTGATTTAAAAACAGAAAGTTATAAGATCATACTTATTCTAGTATTTATTTACGCCACAGTTAGTCCTTACTTTGATACTAGTTGATTTCTAACGTCTACCGCTTTTCCGGCTGATACACATATTCGGAGCTCATACTTTGACCGCCACGAACCCTCCATATACATACATATTTATATGTTTCTACTATCACGTGCTTTGTCCTAATTCTGCTTTATCAGCTATTAATCTAAGATGCTTGCACTTATTTCTATAATTTTTTCTCGCGATGTCGTGATACACCAGTTGAAAAATTCTTTACAATTTTAGATAACCATGTTACGCAATCTCTTCTTCGTTATAGCATAATTTTGCAGTGCTCTCCGTAGAGGAGTTCAATGGCTTGTGACATCTTCTGGCAAATATTGCCAAAGGATATCGTTAATGTCGTCGTCGTCATCGTCGTCGTCGTTGTCACAATGTTGTAATGGATAGGCGCGGTTACGGGCCAAGAAGAGGAGTTGTCAGTCGTTGTGGTCGACGCGACTGCCGCCATACAGTCAAGATGGAAAAGATAAAAAGAGAGGATATCCCTCGGGCGGTCGTCCTTGCCCTCGCTGGTCGGCCCACGTCAAGGCCATCTTGCTTCGGGCGCAATGCACCCGCCACTGCTGCTGCACTTTCCCCGTCTCTCTCCCTCTCTCCCTCTCTCTCTCTCTCTCTCCCTCTTCGGCTCTGGGCTTGTCTAATGCACCATGCGTCGTCGCTCCACTTCAGCTACCCTGTGCTGCGGAGGTTGTATACTGGACTCGGCTGTTTCTCTCTTGCTCTTTATCGGTTTCTGCTGCTCAATTCACGGACAGACAAGTTACACAGTTACAATCATCTCTACCCCTCTCTTTATCCGCCTTCCGTGCTACCCGTATATATTCAACGTCCTGTGACTTTTTCGCCTTTGAGCTCCCTCGCAAGCCCGAGCTATCGTCGCCGATCGGGCGCGAGGTGCATCTCTCTTTTCCTTTCTTATCCCGTTAACCCTCGCCCTCTTCTCTATCTTTCTTCACCCGCTTCTCGCGCTTTGTCGCTATAAATATCCGGCAAGGCGTTATTTTTAACTCGGCGCCTCGTCGACGTATCGGCTCACGTCGAGCGGCGATGGAAATCACGTCAAACGGATGTGAACTTGCGAGATTTGTATCGAATCATCGTCGATCCGATGTCACCACTTAATAGATCTTTAATTTATCGCCGACTTTCCTCCAATTCAATATATAAGCAATCTTTCGATGAAATACTCTTCGCTATTGCAACAATTCTATGCAAATCTTATTTATATTTCCTTTAAATTATAAAGAACCTTATCGACTACCAGGGCAATTTAAATGGTCAATAAATTATTCTTATGTAAATGCGATAATATTACAAAAGTACCGTACATATTCGTATAATTTGAAAGTTAACATTAAAATATTAAAATTCAAATCGAAAGATTTGTAGAGAGTTATAGACGGACAAAATTAAACTTTCTTACTTCAGACGGGAAATCTGGTGATATTTTGATGCCGATATCGGTGACTTTCATGACTTTTTTGATCCCCTTGGGAGCCATCGATGTCTTTCGAACTCTTGCGTTGTTTGAGTTGGGATTGGTCGGTTGCATTTCTCTCGCCCCGCATTGCCTCCGCTTCTCGTACGATCATCTCTTTCTATTTCTCGCCATCGCTTCTGTCTCCCTCCGGCAGTTTCGCCGCTTTTTCTGCCTTCTCTTCCCGCAATGTTCTCTGGAGCATGACGCCGGCCGTTGATTAGACCTTCTCCTCGCTCTCTTCTACCCTCCTCTGTTTCCAGTCAACCCCTCCTTGCTTACCTTCCGCGCTTCTGCCTCGCTCCTTTTTATCGTGGCTGCGTGACCTTGCCAAGGTCGGGTGAACGAACAGCAGTAGCTGCAGTGGAGGTGACGTTGATGTTGCCAGCGTTAGATCGCAACACTTCAACGATGGAATAGTCTATACATTATATATATATATA
>NW_017305705.1:1953322-1972910 GCF_001594115.1 Trachymyrmex septentrionalis
TATATATATGTATATAAGATGTTTCTCACGCAATATGTATGTATGTATCTATGAATTATCTTATTATGGATACACCAAAATTTAATTGCAGAATTTTCAATTGATTTCTCATAACAAAAAATGTTTAAGAAAAATTCTATAACTTTTTTTTATAATCTCAAAGACACTCGAAATTCAACAATCGTCAAAGTTCTTCGAATCCAACCATTTTTCTCCACAATGCGCAGCAACAGAGTCTTGCAAATTGAAATTCCACGTGAAGCAAGTTACGGTGATAAAACGAACGTTCACCAAAGACTGGCCGTGTTCCATTCGTCTCGACAGTTTATTGGCCTCGAATCAAAAGTCAGTTCAGCCTGACTCGCTGTTCATTTCCTGCCCTTCTAATCACGCACGTGGTCTCGCGACCACGTCGGGACGAGATTGCCTAACGAGTGCGGCGATTCCGTGCTTTCGTTCCTTCGTTAAGCCGACAAATTGACGATCGTTCTGCAGGTAGCGTTGCGACTAATTCGGTCCGGCTATTAAAACTCGCTTCCTTCGCTTGATTGCGTATCACGAAACATATCACGACGCCAAGTAATAATTGCACCGAAGAAAACCTCGTGCGCTTCGTTAATATCGTAAGCGTACACCTCCTTTTTGTCTTTATCATCGAGATAGAACTTAACGGTGATGCTAATGATATCGATATAAAGGTAGATAATCAAGCTTATTGTTGCGTGCTTATGTCGCGATCTGAATTCTCAATTTACCGGACCGGATTTACTGGAATGTCATTGCTCTTTCGCTTGGATCTTTAAACATGTTCTCATGTGTTCTGACGGTTGCTGTATTTCCTTTTCAGTTTTTTTCCCCATTATTTTCTTATCTTAAATTTTTGTTTTTTCTTTCTTTGAAAAGATCGAACATTCTCGATTTATATCGATTTGCATATTTTTTAATTTTTGTCTTTTAAAGATAATTGATAATTATTGTGTGTATACAAAAAAATTATATTTAAATAGAATCTGTCAATCCAATAAAACTAACTGGCTTACTTTTTCTCTAATTCTAAGAATTAGAAAAAGATAAATAATAAATTAAACCGAGATTAAGATTTATCTACATTGGTAGAAAATGGATGTTAATCGCGCATAAAATTTCCGCGAGCATTTAATAGAGTCTTCAATAATTGAGTCCTGTTATGATTTACATTTATAAACATGCTTTTTCTCGACGATTAACAAAAGCTGATACGTCTAAGTAAGCGTGATTTACACAGGAAACTACTTATTGAACGTATAGATGCTTGTCTATGTAAATAAGGTTTGAATATTGGAAGCGTTAACGTACGCGCGACACGTCGATGAGAAACCGGCTAACAGGTCGATTAATCAATTAACTAGTGGCGCGTAGTCTTCTCGTTTATAACAAGAATGAGATGACGGTCTTACGATGATGCGGCGCCAGATAAACGACAATTTACAAATTAATAGTGCTGTCATTAATCGATCAAGAGCAAAACGTGAATGTCGTCTGGCAATCAATGCCTCGCCTTCTTCGTGGTCGACGCGTGTGGAATAACGATCCTGGAAAAATGCCTACCGAGATTCCGTACGGAGAAGAATGTTGTAGAAACGTGTGGCGTTTATATAAGATCAACTTTCCCGGGACGATCCGACGTATGTCTATCTATTAACACCCTGTCGATCGTGCGTTCGTCATTGCACGAATGAAATCCTCTAAATTCTTTAAAGCAGTAATCTCACTCTAAAGAGTGAAAATTGAATCAGTCTTGAAAAAAGTAGCTCAATTTGAAGTCTTTGAGAGTGAGACTTTTCACTCTTTAAATTGAGACTCAGTCTAAAAGTTTTCCATCTCAGAGAGCTTCCATCAAATATCGAATTGTATATTTAATTGATATCGGAATTAATCAAAGAGAATTCTCATACGTTTTCGAGGAACACGATGCCACGAGTGAAATTATTCTGCTGCTCTGTATAGTATTTTTGAACATTATTTAGTATTTGAATATTTATGACGCGATTCACAGATTAAGTTTTCCAAGTTTCTTCCGTGTCGTTTTTTTTTTTGGAGGCTTAGATTTGTAGGTTTAAATTTAGTCGGTGTAGAATTTCTCGCGAGTCAAGCAACTACGCCGTGCGTATCGACGATGCAATGACGCGGACTCGGAGAAAGACGCGTTTACCTTTGTATTTGCATGAACACTTATACCTTCGGACGAACGGCCTTTTGCGAAGCGGTCATTTACGACCATTAATACATAACTTCCTGCGAAGAATCGCACAATAGCTGCAGATATCTGTTGCGCTGCGCTGACACGTGGTGCCAGGAGATTCTTTCGATGTATCTTGATATTCAAAGTTATTTGACTGACAATAACTGCGATACTTTGTTAACAATGTGGTTTTAATTTCAAGACGCGCGTACCTAAATAAGTAAATTTGTTATTGCCGTATAACATCACATAATACACTTATGCTTAATCTTTCATTTTTCGGTTAATACGTGGTTCCTCGCTTAATCTGCAGATGAGAAAAATTTTGTTCTTCATTGTTATAAAAAAAAAAACGAAGTATTTAAAAATTTAGCTGTATACAGTCTAAAAAAATTTTAAATTATCAAAATAATTACGTAGAAATCTCAAGCATGATGAGATTTATGAGTAAATTTATGCTGCATAAAGCTTATTTTGACATTCTAATAACCAGTTTGATCGTCCTATAGAATTACAATATTTTGATAGCCCAACAAATTCATTTTCAGATCTATATTTAGTTAAATTTTTACATACTTTAGCAAAATCGTCCTTTCCAAGTATGATTAATCACTAAGCTGATAGTTTTTAGCAGTGGTAACTTTAAAAGTTACCAATAACACGATTCTCGCCATTAAACGAGAATTCAGTTTTGATTGCTTTTGACGAATTGGGTCTGTTCGATTGGCATGGTTATGACAAATTACTTTGAAAAATTACAAAGAATTTTTAAAAAAGACGGATGGCTGACTACACTGTTTGTTAGAATGTAAGAAATTTTAATTAGACTTGTAAGAATGTTTAGATTTATATTGTATTGAGGAAGACTCTGTGAATCGAAACGTTTACGATGTTTTAATTTTAAATGTATACATATTAAATTTTTTAATTATACATCTATTTTCTTTTGCTTGATTACTGAGCGTTATTAGGATTTTTGTATTGCTGTTTAAAAGTTACCTATTAGTTTAGTGATTAAAAAATACAATTTTTATCATTATTATCGAATTAAGTCTAGCAATAAATTAAGAAATGAATATATATCTTAGATTTTCTCGAAGAACAATTTAAGCCAGGAAAACATTGACAATTAAAAATTTTAATTTTTTCTGAAGTTTAATTATTTGTTAGACAATATTGTATTTGTTACAACATTACTAATTTTTTTGTAGATTTAAATAGTTATTAATTTCGTGTCTGTATGAATTCTTTTATTTAAAATTGCTTTAAAGATTAGACTCTGTGGTAACGTAATATAGCTTTTTTAAGCCATTATGAAAGATTATTTTCTTTTTTGCAAAACAATTCAACGTCAATCCACAGAGATATGCGTTTGTGATCGTTTTCATGTTTCTTCCGATGAAAACGACATACCCACGAATTACTGCTGTAAGCGTAACAAATAGCGCACGTAGATTGTGGATCTGTTCGTAAATTGTTGTTAGGGTGGTCGCGGCTTCCCATCTACACGGAAGTCTCGCAGCGCAGTCTCATCACCACGACTGTTCGTGCAGAAATCGCGAGAATTGAATAGCTCGTCTCGAGAGAACGTTAAGTACAGAAGAGATCCTCGATTTTCTAGACCGCGGTGGTCTCACTCTTATGTACTTCCGACGTCCTGCGAGAACGGTTTACTTTATAATATCGCGATAGCTACATTTTTTCCGGCATGTTCGTTGTAATGCGATAAAAGCTTGTTATATATTATGCAGTTCGCTTTAAGCAATCTGCGCGACGATATGGCAATAAAAGGCTTGCAAATCTAGTTTTACGACTTTGGACCGGCTCGTTAATCACGCGTAATAACACAATTATGATTATTATCGAAGAATAATTTTTTGCGATGCACAGCAAGCGCATATCTGGTAGATTGTGTTGCCTAATTTACATAATAATTTAGTGAAGAAAGTCCGCCGTTGATCTAACTTATCCGCCGAGACACTACGAGCGTTTCCTGATCCATCGCGTATGCATATTAGAAATTGAAATAGGAAGTCTGCAATAAAGAAAACGAAGCTACGGTTAAAAGGGGAAGATTAGGTTCGCGTGCTGTCATAGCGTGATGCAAAATCGTTGACTATCTTTCCACCGCTTTTTGTCGCCGCTTTAAACTCACCCCAAGGAAACTGTAATTAGTTGAAATGGGATTGTTCGCGACACGGCATCATGTCATCCGATGATTTCCCGCCCCGACGCGCCGCAACTATCTCGTTCGTGCTCCCAAGATTCTTGCTCGCTTTTTCTGCGCCGTCTTTTTCCGCGAACGCGCCGCGAGCGAGCCCAATTACGGGCCTATTCAGTGACTGTATCCATCTAGCTGCGACTGACGCGAGATGAATGAGTCAGACAAAAATCTCTAGTCGGCTGCCTGGGTGAAGGTGTGGCGGATGACAAAAGGTCGCGCGTCTCAAGCCGACCCATCTTCCCTTCCTTTTGAACTCCGCTTCTCTGGACTTCTCTCTCCTAATCCCGGCCGATCTGCCGAGTGGAATAGACAGGACGGAATCATGTCGGCGACCTCGCAAGGTCCCGCCAAGGTCGAACGTTGAGCTCCCGAGTGAACGAGCGAGCCGCCAGCTCTCTCTCTCTCTCTCTCTCTCTCTCTCTCTCTCTCTCTCTCTCTCTCTCTCAAGAGAGAGAAAGAGAGATGCTGATCTCTCCACCGGCGTTGATCACCAGCGCCACTAACATCCCACTGTTAGCTGCCACTGTTACTGTTCGGCACGTCAACATCGTGACTCATTTGGGGACGAATAAAACGTTATCCGTCACACACACCTGTCTTTTGTATTGCGACGCGAAGATTCGATCAGGGTGTTATACATCTCGATACCTTTTGACAGTAGTGAAATAAGAGACATGGCGATGGAGATAATTGTGTCACCTCTCTCTTTCTCTCTCTCTTTCTCTTTTTCTGTTAGACTACTCGATTTTATACTGAATACTTATAGAACTTCGGAAAGGACGTATAAAATTATTATACTGAAATTTATTTTCAATTTATCAATTATTTTACACTGAAAATTATTTTCAAATTATCAATCTTTAGAAAGTCCATTGTGGTAAAACCCATTTTAGACGACCTACAATTCGCGACCAAATTCAAGATAAAATTTCACTTATAATTTTATATGTATATGTGTCGCATATTCTAAATATAAATGTCTGTGTGAATTTTACCTCTACAAATGTTTGCGGGGTAACTCCGGCAAATACGTCGCGCTGGGATTTACGCCGCAGAAGTCAGAAAAAGTAGGGGGAGTGGGAGTAATTTTTCTGCAATTACTCTGTTACATGCCTTTATGTTATGTTAGTATTGTGTTGTGATTTCAGTTTCTTACTGTTCATATTAATGAAAGTATTGTGAATTGAATCGATTTGTCACTGTGTTAAGTAGCGCCATCATAAATTATAATTTACATAAAATGATTACTGTAGGACGTGCAAAAGACTTAGTGGTTATTTCGTGGTACATGAGTGTAGAGAAATAGTAGCATAAAGTATGTTGTATAACAAAATACAAGTACTTTGCTCTTGTATTCTTTGTTCAGTTTGTTCTCTTGTACTCCCACCTGTTCGGGATATATGGCGTTTTTAACAGGATTTATGCCCAAAGCATACAAAGTGCGCAGGTTGAATTCAGTGCACTAAATACAATAAACGCCTTACGTGAAATATGTACCTCATAACACTTGTAATACATCTGGGAAGATTGTAATTATTATTTATTACTTCATATATATATTTATCATTCTTATTCCTTAATAAAACTTTAACAAAACGCATTTTATAAGTTATTGCGTCATTTTACGTCTTATTTATATGCATTATTTGTAAATTTTTTATGAGTCATACATACTCCTCCACCCCCCCCCCCCTATGAGATATACGGCAAAAATGCAAGGGTTATTTAAAAAAGTTCATTTTTTAATACGAAAAATTTATCGGATTTCTAATACTTTTTTCATAATAGTAGTACAGTACAAAATTTTTACTGATATAGTTCGTTTACTTTAAACATAATAAATTAAGTTTTTGATAGGTGCGGCGTATATATCCGAGTTACCCTATGTTACACGACAAGCAAAATTATAAGTAGAATTTTATTTTGAATGTAGTCGAGTTACATATTGAATTTCAATTTATATTGAATAGATCGTCTCAAGAGGGCTTAAGAATACAATGTGAATTAAAAAATAATAAAAAGCTAAAAGCGGAAATTTTTTGTTTTAACCTTGTTTCAATCTTCTATTTGTGTATACATATTTGGTTCTTTTTATTTAAGAAATGCAATATATATATATATATGTTTCAATATTTTTGAATTTTATTTTATAATTTAGAACACACTTATTTGGTTATGATTAAAATAAAGCAGATGGCCTTCTGAACTTAATAAAACGTAAGCAAATAAATATAGTAATTGAATAGAACGACATTAAAGTATCTCAAAGACTGTTTCAGGATATGAATAATACAATAAAAAATATTTTTTCTATTAATATCTTTGTGTATATATACGTCGAAATATTTTGTGGAAGAGATGGTTAATAGAGCACAAACAACTTATGCTCATTACGAAGATGACGGTTTTACGGTCGTGACGTGTAGAATTTCGGGAGATCGTCTCCTTTCAAAATTCGTAATATCGGGCGGCGATCACGCACATTCATTGACGCACGGTCATTGGCCTGAAATGATCGTTTCTTGCGAAATTTATTTCATAGCCATCTGGTTCAGTGATACCAAAGAGCGTGCGGAATGGGCGGGTAGGAATCGAGAATACGGATATCGTAATCGAATGGTCGACCGGCCAGTGTCGCACGGCGTCGTTTATTAAATCTCGAATTTGCGGCGCAGTAAAGTGCAAAGCAACGAGTAAACCAGTTTACGATAACTTAACAGGCGTACGTATAATATGTACGAGTAATATCTCCCTTTTCTAGCCTCTTCCCGTCTCCCGTTTCTAACCGCCCAGCTCTTCTCACATACCAAACATTTTCCTTATCGATTGAAAAATGATCAAGGACGTCGCGTATATCTCTTCTCGCCCGAGAGTGTACTCGCATAGTGCGTGCTATCTCGGGGTCTCATAGTTCGTTCACACGGCGACGGAGTTGGCGTCGACGAGGCCTCCTGTAACGTGTTCTTGGCGCCAGGCGCCTGCCAGTGATTCCTTCTGCGGCGGTGGCAGCTCTTCGCGTGCATGAACTGAGGAACGATCCCGTCTGTATTATCACAAAATTTCTCGCATGTGATGGAACATTTTTTTTTTTAGCTCGTTTAGTTGTCAATTTCTTGGACAATCTCGGTTTGACAATCTATTATTACAAGGACCTCTTATAAATCCATAACGAATGAGAAGAGAGATGTAATTTCCGTTAAAAAATTAGGACGAAATAAGAGTCTAACAATCTTGGATCAATGAAAAAAGAAAGAACAGGTGAACTGAAGGACCGAAACTACGTGTGAAAGATTTCGACCAAAAGAGGCGCACTCGGACCGCCGGAAATTACGTTAAAAGTTAGTGTACGCAATAACGCAGCTACGGGCAATGAAAGGGTTAAAGTCGTTGAACCGTTGCCGCGAGGTATGCACTATGTTAATAGTATGGTAATGTGACACGAGCGGGATATTACTGCTGGAAAATGCGCGCGCGCGCACGCGAGTGTACCGATAAAATGACTAATAAAATGACGATTACGCCGGGCCCGGCCTAATGAGGAGAACCCATTAATCTACTGGCGTGATTAGCGCATGTAAACGGCGCGCGCGCGCGCGCGCACGAAGGTCGACGGCGAGAATTCACCTATGCCCGATTATTTACGGGCGCGCTCTCGTACCTCATCGTCTTTATCTCCGGGCGGTCCGCGTACGTCGTTCGGAAAACATTACCACGGGATCGTCGGTGCTAAATTCATTGCGCAACGTTGTATCTTTGTATCACGTTGCGATGACCTGTTTGAATTTTCAAGCACTTGGGAGAAAAAGAGGTCTACGTCTAAATGACGAGAGAAATTCGAGCCCTTTATAGTCTTGCGACGCAAGATTATTTTTGAATTTTAAAACTGTGAAAGTAATTATGAGCGTAAAAGCTGCGCGATTATTAACTTGATAATTACTCCGAGCAATTAATTACTCAAGTTGTCTTTTTAATGTGTTTTATTGCGTTAAAATTTATTCTGCATTGGAATTGTAAACAAAAATTATAATTAAAAAAAAAATCTTTCACGTTTTTTTAAAAGTGGATCAATGTTAATTCTTTGTACAAATGATTGGTGGATCCTGCGCAAATTTTTTGTTTGAAATACTAGGAGTACTTGGAGCTGAATAATCTTTATCCTTCGGTTTTTTAACACTCAATTTTACAGAAATACTTTTTAAAAATGTTAAAGTATATGTAAGAATTATTTAATTTTTTTTATAAAAATGTTGAAAGTTTACCGAGACACGAATGACATGGTGTGTGATAAAGGATCAGAGAATTATTGTGTGAGAAGAATAAAATTTCATATTAAATTGATTCATTTAATTAAGTATCGATACCTGTGTCACAAGTCAATTAATTTTAAAGATTCTGTAACAGAATTTTGCGATTAATCCAATCTTGTGTACTTAGAATTAATTAGAGATCTTATAACAGAATCTAGCGAAGAGCAATTTTGTCAAAATCCTATGTGAAAGAAAGGAACATTATAATTGATGCCTTCCTGTCTAATTTTAATTTATACTATTTAACTCTATAATTAAAATATAAGTACGAGTTAAAATGTATAAGTTAAAGTAAAATAATATATATACAAAAAGACATTATAATCTTTTTTATCTCATAGGATTTTGAAAAGATCGTTCTTGGCTAAACTTTGTTATAAGAGCTCTAAATAATCCTGAGTACACATGATTGGGTCATTCGCATTCTGCGCAATTTTTTTTGTTAAATTACCAAGAGTACTTGGCTAACTAAAGATCTCTTTGATTTTTTTACACGATTTTACAAATATTTTCTAAACATATTAGAGTATATATAAGAATCGCTTAAGGGTCTATTCTATCCTGTGGCTTGAAAAAGAAGGCGATTGTTGATAATTTTTTTCGAGAAAAGTAATGAAGATACGTACTTCATTGTTTTTACATGTTATTTATTATATTTTTCTATTTAATTTTAAATTCTATGAAATCAATGTGACTGTTAGTTTACTTAAAGTTTTGGGAAAGAAGCCTCTCCGACTTGAACATGACACCAGAACAGAAGTATTGCAGATTGCATCTGAAAGAGTTAAAAAACTGATTTTCCTACTCAGAAAGAATCTCTATTGGATAGATATTATGATAAATAATTGACTTTAGATAAAAATTAACAAAATGACTTGGAAAAAAAAGGTTCGATTTTTTTACTTTAAATTATGCTCTTGCTTTGCGATAAAAAAAAAGTATTATTGATATTGATATAATTGTAATCTATTCAATAAAAAAAAACATTGCTCTACAATCGTGCAAAATTTGAAAGCGATACGTTCAATAGTTTTTGCTTTATCACTTCCGTTAAATCGAAAAATGTTGTTTCGAGAAAAACGCGTTTAAAGTTTCAAGTTTACTTTTCTAAATTATTCACGCCTATATTTGTCATATTAAAATTTCAACACTCAATATTCTACACACTTGGCTATCATATTATGCAAAAAAATTTATAAACTTTTTGATCCCAGCAAGTAGTATTGTAGAATGAACCCTTAATAATTTTTGTATACTTGTAGAAGTGATAAACATTAATTCGGGATACGAGCGACCTATTACGTGTAGTAAAAGATTGAAAATCATATGTACCGAGTATTAACGATGTACATCGTCGATGTAGGTACTTATATTGCAAAAAATATTTTATCAACTGAATCAAGTACAACATCGTAGAAGTTGCACAGTATCATGAACTTCGTAATATCTCTATAACAGCCGTTAACGACCTAAGGGTACACGATAAATGCGGGTAAAACGCAGTAGCGAGGATTGAAACGTTAAACCGCAAAACGAGCGCGCTGTTACACGCGTTCGTATGTATCCGCGTGCGAGCGGGTGTTGCGCCATGCTGCTTAAATAATACGTAAAACACTCGGACGAGATATTCGCGGCCATTAAAATCATCCTGCACTTCGCGCGGACCTTGTTACTCTCCGTATTACAGCTACATTTAACGATACATTACGCTCTCCCGCCGGCCATTAAGACGTGATTATCCTTAAACAATAGCTCTCTCATATTCTCCTTAGTCGTTATTAGAGGGAATGGGGCGGTAACCGAATTAACGAGTGCGTTTCTTTATACGCGTACCACGGATTTGCCGGGTTCGAAAAAACGCGTTTTATCCGTCAAAGACAACGGTATCGTCGATACTGCCGCCAAGCAGTCGGTTATTACCGTCCTTACCGTTAACTACTTAAGGACCGAATAATTATCAAAACATTGACGAGAGAAAAAAATGATCGTTTTCAAATACCTGAAGAGATACGTAAAAACCGAGCAATAAAAACGTAATTAGTCTCTTTCTCCACGAAAGGAAATTGAGGAGAATGCGTAATGAGGAAAGGAGACGTTTAAATACGAATTATGCAATATTACGTCCGAGGTATATTTTTTTTTATTTTTCTGCTGAACATAATATTACGTATATACAAAATTAGCTCGTTGAAAATTGAGATTTTTTTTTTTAAACGAAGAAAAGAAAGAATGTAAACCTGTGCTTTTTGAGAGTTCATGAGTTACGTGTTGGATGAATTTTTTTGGATAAACACGTGAAACGAGGTTTTTTATTTCATTTGAAATTAGAAGAAGAATCTCGTGAAAACGCAATGGTCCCGCGATGGCGCGCGGTGAATTAATTGAATTAGAAACACGGTGTCTACTAGAATTGTTAATAATTGAATTATCTGCAGCTTACTAACTTGATTCCGTCCGTTTTCGCGGTGTTAATATCGGTCCGGGAAACAGGAAGACCGAACTTACCCACCGACTTCATTAAAAGCGCTTCTCGTTCCGCGCGAGATCTCGTTGTCGCATTTACCTCATTAGTTAAAGATCTCGATAAGAGAAAATGTGCGTACCTTTTACGAAGTTCGTTGCCCTTGCGACACATTCGTGCGGAGCATCGCTGCGTGGAACTCGTACATTGAGAGAACAATTTTTAGTATAATTACATATTGCTATATATAATAATTATGGTCATTACTGTTACAATGTTAATAGCAATACCTATACGTCAGTTCTATCAGCAAATGTATATGTAGCTGGCAATCCGGAAATGACTAATTATAGTTAGTATTATCATAATAATGGCTGCAAGTATCATAATTCAATTATAATTTAATGCAATCATTTTTGGAGAACGATATAAAATGTGGTATAAAATATAGTACACAAATGACCATAAATTATAGTAATTGTAATCATTTTTATAATAATAATAACAATTATAATTATATTCATTTCGGGATTATCAACTATATACATATCCTTATTGACAGAATACGTATAGTTATTATTACTAAAATTATAGCAGTAATAATCATAATTATGATAACATGTAATTATAGTCTTTGCTCTCAGTGTATATTTTGGAGGAAAAATTGTTATTTGTTATTTGATTGTGTCAAATCGATGATTCAACACTATCAAATATGGAATAAATATATTTTTTATAATTTTCGTGCAGTCACACAGTCATGGTATATTCAGTCACGGAGTTAACGTTCGCAGTTGGATCGTTTTTTTTTTTCGCGCGAAAGACGAGGAAATCGTACAAGTCGACGCGGGACGATACGCCTGAGTTTCGCTAATGATCGCGATGGCAATTAGTTAAAGCCTCTCCCTGTAAATCTTCTCTAACTAATTACCTTTTACACCCCTCCCAACCCCCGATGAGTAGAAGACCACACGGGCTTTCTCGAGGGCAACCTCGCGGTTAAACGCTAATTATTATCCCTGTCCGCGATAAATTAAACTGCCAGAGTCTACCTTCAAATATGGCTGTTGTGCGTATGCACGGCGCTTGATGGAAGATGGCATAGACGTGGCACGGTGCGCTACTCTCCCGCTTGTTAAATTTGTGTTAATCTTCTATTCTGCAGA
This sequence comes from Trachymyrmex septentrionalis, assembly GCF_001594115.1. Taxonomy (NCBI): domain Eukaryota; kingdom Metazoa; phylum Arthropoda; class Insecta; order Hymenoptera; family Formicidae; genus Trachymyrmex; species Trachymyrmex septentrionalis. The sequence continues at coordinate 1,965,702 of NW_017305705.1, forward strand.
GTTAATTCGCGCCATACATACACGCACAACGCGAAATCACGCCCTTACTATCGTGCGTGAGCGGAATGTTCGGACGTCTTTGGAGTTGCCGCCAACTTTTACGGCAAGCGAAAAAATAGGGACGACTAATGCATGCAGATCTATCTGTTGTAATTTTCCTACAGCTGCTTTCCTTTTTTGGATATTTTGTCGTTTGACATATGCAAATTATTTTAGATTTTTACTGCATCTCTAATTTAAATATTATATACAGTGACGCACGAAATGTTATATTATTTAATTATCCAATTTTTAGGCTTTGTTAATCAATTCCAGTTCCGTATCAATTTTGTTAGAAATAAATGTGTTATAAATCAAATGGTATAACATTTCATGTGCCATCTTGTAATTTTTACCGCATTATTTACTTTTTAATTATACTGGACTAAACGAAATCTAGAGGAAGCAGCATTTCTTAATGTTAATACTCACCACAATAGAGAATCAACCGTTTTTCTTTGAGAAACTAAGAAAGCCGAAATTTATGAAAAAGATAAATGTATATAATATTTATTTTGATTACACAACTTACTACACGTACCTTATCAGTAATATTGAGTTTCAGATAGGTCGATATACGCTTTTACTCAATCAAATTGGATTGACTTTTCCGAATCATTGTGGTTAATATTAATTTGTGACTGTCATAACATCCCGTGTCTTTATCTCCTTACTTTTTATTAATCTTACTTACTATTGTATTAATCTCTTAGTACACGATACCTTAAAAATATGCGGTGACAACCGTTCACAAAGTAAATATAGCGAGAGAACCAATTAGCATCGCGGAAAAGGAGCAACAATCCTTCGACCGATTCGAGTATCGATTTAATTTTTTTTTTACCAAACGTGCCTTTCTAAATGGATTTTACACTTTATTTTCAATATATTCTATATATTAAGAGATCTTTATAACATTTTTGTTTTCTTTACGATGAATATCCACTTTACAGAGGACTTGTATCTATCTTGCTGTACCTACTACATTATTCGTTTTTTCGCGATAAACGCCAGTAGTTTTGATAAGTGGCGTTCTTGTATGGATCCATTACACTATCGTTAGCGACGCTCATCTAATTAGCTTCGCTATAGCTCGCTAATAAAGATGCATAAAGCAATGAGCAACGGGACTTTCACCGAAGATGCATAATATTCGTGCGAATATTCGTAGTATCCCCAAAGTGGCAGCGTTCGATGTCTAAGACTGTAGAAAACGACTGCATAGATGTATCATTTTGGAAACCGATATTAAAATGTCCGTATATCGATTATCGATAATAAAATACGCGAGGTAACGAACAATTTCATTTTTCAACGACTTTTTTTTTATTAATTTGTTTTTATGACATTTTAATTAAGATTGATAAAAATTATAACTGTTTAAGACATGTTTAATCAGTTTTAACATGTCTTAAATACTTTTTTAAATAATATTGTTTAAAACATGTATGAAGTGTTAAAAATATGTTTGAAAAAAAAAAAAAACTATTTTATTCTTAAAACAAAAACTCTTTAAAAATTATCTCTTATTAATTCTAATTTTATTTTTTACATTATATTGATGAATTTAAATTGTTATATTCTGCAATTCTATTTTAAGTGAAACAATACAATGGTTCATATTTTTCTAATTTTATAAATTCCTTCTAAAGTTCAACTTTCAAATGTCGCGCCGTTGGAAAAATTTAAGCAACATGTACAGCAATACAGTATTTTTAGCTTGATAGTAATTGAGCAGATAAAGTAGTTAAGGCTTATTCTCTTTCAAGATCCAGAATTAAAGGAGATGATATTCTCGGTGTACTTCCGTTACTGCAAATTAAAATATTCTCATAGATGATATCGCTTGACCTTTTCGAGAGAATTGTTTCCCTTCGCCAAGGGATCGATTCATTATATGTATAGTGAATTCCCTCCGAAGGTACCACTTCAGGAAACGATCCAGAAATGGATCTCGAAGGAAGTGGAGGTAGTGCGGCAGAAGGTTGTGCCATGACCTTCGCTCTTCTGAATCCGCCGGGAGCTCCGTCCCGTCACGTAGTTTCGATACAACGCGTAATGACAGTCCCGAAGAGAGAAAACGCACGGCCGCCGATGGCGAATCCGGTCGCGACGCTGAATAGATTGCACATCGATCAGCCATCATCATCACCGAAACGTGATCGCTACCGGCATTAACTTATGCGTTTTCCCCCTCCAGTGTAACAATCAGCACCAATTTGCCGTCCGGATATTGCCGTATGCAGTAGATGCACCCTCGCATTCTTTCTCTTCCTTCCTTCGCGAATAGTCGTTCGTAATCACTCGGAACAATCTTCAGAACATTCTTCATTCTGACGATTCTAACGATTCTGACGATTTTCAATGCTACTCTATAAGAGATGAAGTTCTTTCGAGAAACTTTCTCACTTGAGTGTGACAATTGTAAAAATTATAGGCCCCGAAAATTAAATTTTTACAAGACGTACGTAAAAGAAAAATAAAGCCACGAAATGAAAAGCTGCACGAATAAAGCTATATAAATCGAAAGAAAGGATACTAAGCTACAGCTATAAAAAAATTTAACTACAGGTATATCCCTTTACTTACGATTATTTCGACTTTTGGACTTACGATAGGTATTCGATAAAAATTAGAATAAGATGAAGAGTATTTAAATTGAACCGAGATCAAGATTTACTTTTAGGAAAACGGGAAAACATTAACACCTAATCAGTAATTATTTAGGTCCAGAGTGACTTTTTGTTTAATACACATAGATGCATTTATTCCAATCATCAATTTTAATCATAACTATGTTTCGTAACGATGTTTCCTTGTTCTTGATAGATTTAGTATTATATGACTACTATTTTCAACTTACGATTAATTTTGTTTACGACTGAAGTTTCTCTCCGTGCGTAATCCTGTCGTAAGTAAAGAGATACTGTACATCTTGAAACTACAAAGTTATATTCTATTTAACTTTAGTTTATATTTAACTATAAAAATTTTAATTATGTCTTCTCTGTCACGGTTTTAATACAAGGCGATATTATCACTATTTAATATGTGTTTCGAGTTTTTCCTTTCATGAAATTGCGTCATTTTTCTTAATCCAAGATATATGTAAATTGGCGGACGTGCATGAATTATTTTATCTTATCATGATTTTTTATTACAGATTCTCAAATGGAACAAGGCTATAGATCAGAAGTCCAAGAACGAGCACTCGTCGTATCGCTGCAGATGTTCAGCTTGATCTTGGAGCGTGGTGTCTACCTACTGAAAGCTCAGCTAGATAGCGAGCAGGAACCGAGGCTGGTGGTCGGAGAGGATCTCCAAGTGCTTCTACCGGCTATTAAGGTACTTTCCCCTCCTCTTTCCCCCATCAATACGTATCGGTTGAGCGAAGTCTTAATTGCGTTTCGCGACGCAAGTCGGCGAGCGTAAGTCAATTTCCGAGTCGAAACGTTGCCTCGATCACGTCCATCGTCCGCAGCTCGCTATTACGGAATAATTAGATCTGGAGCAGTGGCGGCCAACTTCTCAACTTCTTGTTAGAACACGTCACGATATTCTCATATCTTGAGAGCTAATATAAATACCAGCCTATTGGCAAAAAAATAGATTTTTATCGTTCATTCATTGCTATGGCTTTCATTCGCTTCCGTTTCCCACGGGATAATTTATGGTAGAGGCCATTGGTTAATTATCACTGGTACAGATTGCGTCACTCTGAAAGATGTCGGGTTTTCTTCGTCAACTAGATCCGATTCTACTTCCCATCGCTGTCGCTGTCGCCCGGACTCGAATGCTTAATCACAGAGAATTTATGAAGCGCTGCGAGAGTCGCGCCCACACATCTGCTGGTGACCGATATGTCAAATCGAAAATCTGTCCGATTGTGTCGCAACTTATTATACAACTTGACGTTCACAATTAATGTATCTATCGTATGTCATCGCGTAAGTGCATGGTTCGATTAATGATGGCGATCGGACATCGGAACTTTGAAATTACACGGTTTCTTAACTGGATGCTAAGCCATATAAAAGATTGATCGTAAAATGATACTGCAAGCATACAAAATCGAAAAAATAAGATTAACAGCCGAGAAGGCGGATGTTGCTCAAAATGAGTATTTACCTACATAAATAATTGTTAATCTTATGCTACAAAAGTACGTAGTACAATTTTTTCAGATCATTGAAAATAACGAATTAATAGTGATTAAGCATCGATTAACTATCAATTTCGTGGCATTAAAAAAGTTTTTTTTTTCTAATTATGTATTGGGAAATTATCGCCTCTTTGCACAGTCATTATGTATTTCTCGACTAACGATAAAAGATGTAAAGAAAAAAAGAATGATTGCTATCGGAATGCGAGCTGATACAAGGAATAATAGCCAGACTCGCGCTTGCGACTGAGGTGAGACCATTAATATTGCCGATAAAGTAGACGCGATATAAGGCCGTTGGAATATGTTTCACTGTATGAGGATGGATGGACGTTTTCAATGAAAAAAAAGTCTCACGGGAGTGTCTATAAATAGCGAGGTATTTTTGCGAGTTCTCCGACATTAAAAAATTTGATAAGGCTATAAACGAAAGAAATAAAAATCTTGGAAGAAGTACCTTTCTTAAATAAAAGATGCTGTTATATTAGGAAGAGAAAATAATAGATGTCCTTGATTCGAAATAGTTGAATAGTTTTGTTTAGTTCCTTAGTTTCCCCTCTCAAGTAACTACTGTTGAAATTTTTATTAATACTGTAGCATTTACAGTTTTTTTACGGTGTTATTCTTTTCGACGCATAGTCATGCTTTTATTAAGAGATAATTTTTTTTAAATATGCTCGCATTTTATTTTAACGTTAACTTATCATTTCTCACTTTTGAGTGTAGGCTATGATTGAATATCAAAAAAGTTGGTTCTTGTTGAAATCAGCCTTATTTCAGTCTTTACGTATATCCTTTAAAAATTTACTTCCTGAAATTTACTTATGATTTTTATAATTGTCATATTTAAACGAGAAAGTTCCTCGAAAGAACTTCACCTTTTATAGAATAACATTGAATTTACATATAATTTTTTAAGAATACACTTGCATTTCTTTTTAACGTCAACTTTTGATTATTTCTTACGTTTAAGTATGAGCCATGATTGAAATGGTTTAAAAAGTTAATTCTTGTTAAAAATTGAAAAGATTATCTGTGCGTATCAGCATTGACATTTTGGTTTTATTATGTTGATCTTATTATGTATTAATTTGGATTGTAAACTGCTATGTTATTTCCTTTGTTTCTGCAGATCTGGTGCGATTGGATGCTTTGTCATAGCACTGTTTGGAATCCTCCGCCGTCTTGCACGGATTACAGAGTCGGGTAAGTTTCTTAATTTTAAACTCAATAAAGGAAATGAGATTTGCGTGTACGCGGCCTTTAGTCACCGTAATGTTCTGCTTGAGGAAAGTCCCTAATCTCCTTATATTGTTTCACAACATAAATTTCGTTTGGCTTACGGACTGCCCTGTCTTGGATTAATTACAACTTTGTTGCGCATTCTAACCGCGCGTCGCAAAATCATATCCCTTTCGGGATTAAAGTTAGATGCCAATACATGAAAACGAATGTCACGTGTACTAAGAATGTAGCGTGCAACAGAAATGTTCGATATATCTTGAACTTGTCGATCCTGTGGTTTTGTGGTTTGTGTGGTTTGAATCGACTTCCAGCGAGTGCGACGTTTACAGGGGAATTTGCGCTGTATAAAAATTTGCATTCATTGAAGCTAATGTGCAATGTCGAAGATGATGGGCAGAGACTCAAGGGAGGGTTTTGAAAATCTATTTATTAATAATTTTCATTTTTGAAATAATCTACGCATATTTTTATTAGTTGTTTGAGCTTATTTACTGAAATAATTTATGTAACGTAAAAGCTAGATGTGATACTCAAATAATAATTTAAATAATTATACATAAATTAAACATAATTTTTGAGATTTGATGAATAATAAATCTCCTTAAAATATTTTCGAAGCTTATTTAAGCAAACATTTGAGTTTATTTACTCGATAATCAATATAATAAAAAAGCTAGAGGTACACAAATAACAAGTCAAATGATACACGAATAATAATTATATTCAAGCTGAACATAATTTTTGAGATCTGAAAATAAATGTTAAACTTTTTTCAGAAAATTCCAATTTAAGAATGGATATAATGCGAATGTAATCTGTTTAAAAGTATGTACTTAATCCCTATTTTGTAATGTTTTATACCGATAAACACTAGATTTTCAAATCAATTATTTTCAAATATATTTTGAAGTTTTATGAGAGATTATTATAAAAGAAGATTAATTCGAAAATAATTATTATCCGAACACATCTTTAGCCTTGAGATCGTGGCTGTCGCGCACGAACGAAGTACAAAGCACTTAGCATGTAGCGTGATCATGTTCACTGACGTCTGGCCTTGGAATAATTATTTCAAATCTGAGAACGAGAAAGATCATTAGCATGCGAAGTGCTACTGTCGGAATCTAATCATATTTGACTATTCGAGATAAATTGTATAACCAATCTCATTTGAAAACGCCTTAAGCACTTTAGCTTTGAAGATTCTTCCGACTTTTTTTCTGTACATCTATCTTTGAATTTAGGCTGTCGCTACTGTTTTTAACCAAACGGAATAACGCGCGAATTCGAAGACGAAATAAATTGACAAGAGAGGATTAAATTTTTACATATATTTTATTCGATCAGCCATGTCAGCTTTAAGACTAATATTATATTTATTCGTTTTTGTCGACAAACTTTTCAAGCCTGTTAATTGATTGCAAGACGGAGAGGTTATTGAATCTCTATAGCCAATCAAGAGATTTGAAAAATTTGGCTAATCAAATAAAATATATATAACAATTTAATACTCTCTTGTCAACTTGTCGCTTCGTCTTCGAATTCGCGCGTTATTTCGTTTTGTTAAAAACAGTAGCGAAAAGCCTAAATTCAAAGATAGAAATATAAATAATACTAGCCTACAAGCACCTTTTTATATTGATGCTTGACGCTCATTTTTAGCGTCAAAATAGGTCACATGATGAAAATTGACGCTTTCATGATGAAAATTGACGCATTCATCAACTGATCACGTGGCCTATTTTGATGCTAAAAACGAGCAT
>NW_017305705.1:1973010-2004730 GCF_001594115.1 Trachymyrmex septentrionalis
GACATTCATCAACTGATCACGTGGCCTATTTTGATGCTAAAAACGAGCATCAGCATTTGAAGTTGTGTCTCAATAGACACGAGTTCTAGCGAGAGCCGATATCTTACGAATGGGGAGAAGTGATGGAAGTGAGTATGGCGTAGGTCACGGTCAACCGCTGCATCGTATCGAGGCTCGATCTCTCGCGAGTCGCGCACCGTGTGCACCAGGTTCCCGCGGCACTATTCTACCACGCTCCTTTCGCATTTGCAACGAATGCATAAGTTACTGTCCCGCTTTAATTATTACCGCGCATCGGTTCTAATTTCAACGGAGGAGGACACGGGGGTTTCGCGCAACCCCGTGGACGCGCGAGATATGCTGGTCTACATCGCGCTTTTGTCGAACGGATTAAGCCTTCGAAGCTCCAAGAAAAGAGAAAGAGAGAGAGAGAGAGAGAGAGAGAGAGAGAGAGAGAGAGAGACAGAGAGAGAAGGAGATTTGTACGGTGGCTTTCGCCAACTCGCGCACTGCATTCGTCGCCACGGCTTCGTCGCAGCTGCACGTAGCGACTATTAATTCAGGTTGACACTTGAGGTGTTTTGAATTATTGCTGTTGTATCGGACTATTAATTTCCTCGCGCGGTGATGCCTCGGCGAATCGCACGCGGTGTGAGAAACTCGCGGGTAAAGACATCGCGACACCCGCGGCGGTCGGACGACTCGTTCCCGTGGCGCGACACGTGTTCGTGATTGTAATGTCCCGCTCCGTTTCTAATTTATGATTCTTACACTGCCGCCGCAATTTCATTGACAAATTTTCGATAAAGGGGCAAAAGGACGGATCAATATGTTGTCACGGAGGACACTGGCGCAAGATATCGAAGTGTCATTTCATTTATATCTAAAATATCGAGAGTATAGGAGTTCTATAAATTGCTATCGGTGCTGACCTAATTGAACGAGGTAATTTTAAACAGCTGCTATCTATTTCTTATGAAGATGGAGGTAAATTTTTGCTTTACTTAAAATATGTGAGCGATATTAAAAAATATTAATGAAAGAAATATCATCTATTAAGATGAATAATTAGCCGACTCCTGGCGGCCTTCGATAGATACGTATTTCAAAATTTTTCTTAAATAATTAGCACGCCAGCGTATAATAAACATGCAGTGCTTCTCCTAATTGAAATAAAAATATGGAAAATTTATTAGTATAGAAAAGTGGTTCGAGACAAAAATTAATATTATCATGGATTTGGATACATTAAAATTATGACACTCTTGAATATTATTATCAGTATCTACGATCTAACATACTTCAATTTTATCTGATCATTTTTTTATCTGCTCATCTTATGAGAATAATAGATTTTTATTTGAGCTTTACTTTTTCGCAAGCGCGAACCTGTTGTACCCGAATTCTGGCGTGCCCTGTGCTGAGTCACGCCGCTAAATAAGGGAGAGAGCCCTTACCTGAGAGCATGGGGGAAATCTCGACGTCCCGCTATGCTTGAGAGAGCCCCGTGGGCCAGCATTTCATCAAGGGGCCGGGTCGGCGCGTCTCGAATTGATCATATGCGAATTGATCAAACGTGAGCGAATACATTTTAGTGCGCGCTCCGTGCGCGCTCGTAGAGGAAAACGAGAGAAGAGGAAGAAAGAGAGAGCAGTGCGCCGTTCATCTTATCGACGCACGGCGCGTCGTCGCTTCTCGGCGCGAGTTTCGCTAATGAGATAAAATAAAAGAAAAATAAGAGTTAGTAAAAGAGACAGAGAGAGAGAGGGAGAGAGAGGGGGGGAGAGGGGATAAGAGTCACGCTTGTTCAACTGATGCAATCTACTGTCTATTAAACGAGCCTCAAGGCTCTCTCTCTCCCCTCCCCCTCTTTCTCTCTCTCTTGCTCTCTGTCTCTCTTTCTCTCTCGCAACGTCAGTCTCGAGACGCGGTTTTTTTTTTTTGCGTAACCAACAGCTACTATCTGGCTGGGATAGGTTAATCATTGTTGCTCGTTAGCGATTAACAATTACGTGAGTCAAGCGTTTCCTTGGCAAGGACGCCGCGCAGCACGGGACGCGCGCGATCGTCGATCCTCTCTCGATCTTGATCGTCGTTGCACTTAGAGCGGCGTGCAACGATTCGACGCGGACGTGGATTTCGCGATGGTAGATACGATTAATCGATGACCTTTAACGACGCCGGTCGATTAATCGCGCCGGAAACCGCATGCACTTTTGCCCTTTTGTCGCGAAATTAAGCGATCGCTGAAATCCTCTCGCGATTCTCATGTGATCTTTAGTGCGTCGTCATTAAAGTCGTACATACATCATTGACCCGGGAAAGTCATCTGGGATGTTTTTATGTCTCACCTGCGAGAGGATGTGAATTGTAAAATATTGTTTTGTAAAAATATTGTTTAATGTATTTTCTTTCATTTTTAATAACTGGTTTTTAATATGAATTTTTAAATATGTAATTTTATTAAAAATCCACAGTAGAAAACGCGTCATGTTAATTAAAACTTTTTATTTTCTTTAGTAACATTATTATAATAATATAGTAACGTATTTAACATACTTACTTTCGTTTAATATTTGTTTTCGTTTAAAATTTAGTTTCTATTTTTTATTTTTCAGAAAATTGTGATTAAATTCATATTATTTTTAATTATTAATAAACCAGTCATGTAACATGTTAACTCTTTACTAGCAATGTGAAATTTTTACCTTTCGTTAACCTGGATTTTCGAACTTTAGTGCATATTTTTATGTCGTTCCGGATTGTCTAAGAATCTGGAAAAAATTCTTACTTGCGAAAACTCTAACGATGCATTTTTATTATAAGTTGCACGTTATTTATTTTTTAAAGATTTAAATTTGTTTACCAGAGTTTATAATTAAATCGACTGTCTTTAAAATCCAACATTGCCGGAGGGTTAATAATAACGCTTTTAATTGGAATATATAAAAACACATGCCAGGTTCTCTCGTTTACGTAAAAAAATCAGATAACTATTCTCGGATTAAAATTGCATATATGGCGGAGTTTGCTAAAAATTTATAGCTAAATCTGTTTTTCTATGACACGAGACAAGCAGTAAGTAATGTTGTTCTATTTCGTTAAAGAAGCATTAATACACAGAATGTAACCGTTGCGTATTTCCGGTATTACAATTCTTTTAAATGCTCTTGTTTTATACAATGAGAATCTGCACAATCTGAGAGCCGCTATGTGCGACGAAAGAATTAATTGAACGAGCGACTTTGGCTTTACAGTAATACGGAAGTGGCAAATGGAAACGTATGCCCTGCCGCGGGTAGATCATTAATAATGTCAGTGAAACGAGCCGCCGCTGGTCATACGAAGTACATTAAATGTATAAATCCGTGATCTATTATTATTATCATCCACCGCGCGCATTACGCAGGTCCCCCCCCCTCCTGCCACAATAATTTCTAATATGTAATTCTCGGCATTGATAATGAATAGTCGTACGGAAATATATCATATTTGCGCAAGAACCGGCGTCTCCTTTTCACATCACCTTTTCTTCTTCGTGCCATAAATGGTTGAGATATAAATTTTATCTATCGCCCATTCTTTTAATCGCGTCTTGGATTTATGTATCTCACCGTAAATACGAAATCGTGCGCCACGTCCCACGCGAAGGCGTGCGAAAATTCCACGTGCGTTTCGTCGTGACCACGCGGAAGCCGCGAATCTCTGAAATATCTCGATGTATTATTCGTGCAGTGCATTGAAACTGTATTTTTTGGCAAATGGAATTTCATTGGAAGTCTCGGTCACGTCGAATGCGGTAATTGTACCCCTTGTGGCAAGAATTCGTTGCGTGACGAATGATCCAGAACCGAAAATATTTACCTCGTGTACACGCCAGATAGCCGATGCTGAAGAAAATCAAGTAGCAATTTACCTGATTATTTTTTTTTTATAAGCAAATGTTTAAGCAAATGCTGTTTGCACAGCCGGCACGAATTTTCGTCGCATTTATGCTGTCACTCGTACAAAAACAATAATAAGGAATCTGAAATCCGTAGAAAATTAGTTCTGAGTATTATCTCGAGATATAAAAAGTTTGTCGGCCTCGCGGCGCCAAAGTGGCGTCAAGCAATGTTAGAAAGTACAGTAAAAAATATAATTTGAAGAATTAAAGATCATTATGTCTCATCTTTAATGCAACACAAGTCGTGAATTATTGTTCGACAATTTAATCTTCGAAGCGAGCAGTTTAATCGTACAGAAAGAATTCTACATTAAACCTTGATATTATCGAATTCCTTCCTCGTTTCTTACTTTTGAATTATGTATTAAAAGAATGATTAAATTTATCTGAGTTTTTTTCCTAATCACGATAGATTTACCGTGATGTGGATCTGTAATTGTTTCGATTTTGGCTATTTCTAATGTTATCACGAAACTTAGAAAAGATTTAATTCAATCTTCTTTCGTTTATTACAGACCACCAGGAGATGCGTGGAGCAGACTAGCGACGATGGTGAATCTTTTAGAGAAATTAAATTACACCAGGACGACTCTGATTCAAGGCAAGGATACGGAGGATCGTGAGGAAGGTAAGAGAATATTTTTTCGACTGTCTTTTATGAGAAAAAAATTTCCGTGTAAATCTCCATGATGTTTTATCTAAAGAGAAACATATTAGGAAAAATTTTAAAAATTGTCAAGATTATTTATACTTGCAAAAATTGATGCAAGTCGGTATTATTAATTTAATTTATTGAATTAATTTAATATTTTTTACATTTTGGTAATTTTTTTAAAGTAGAGTTTAAAATAGAATCCTATTAAAATATCAAAACTATTGATTTTAAAATAGTAATGTTATTTGATTTATATATTGTTGGAACAATCAGTTTGATGGAATATACTAAAATTTGTAAAATTGGAGCTCGAATAATTTGAACAATATACCTAATTAAAATCGTACAAATGCTTTAACATTATTTGATACAAAACCTATTATTCTGCTAAGAAGATTCTTTAACAAATTTGTTATTTTTTAATTTAGTTGATTTTATCCCCAGATGGGGAATATTTTTGATATGTTAAATTTGACCTCAATCTGCTATCGAATTTAGAAGTAATATTTTAATTTCAGTCTCTTCTAAATACATACATCTTATCTTATCAGAAAAGTAATTAGTAATTAATACTAATAAAATTTATTATTTATTGCTGCAATTCGAGGTTTCTTTTTCGACGTTCGTGCTGATTAAGAGCGTGTGAACAGCGAGAGAAATGGTAACCGGTCGAAACGCTTCGGTTGCGATGCGAGTGATTCTCGCGGGCTGACCTGGACCAGACCTAATCGAAAAAAAAAAATGGCGTTTCTCGAAGTCGGCGAAGTCGGTACCCGGTCTGTTGACCCGTAGATAGCTGGCGCGACGGTTGCGTAACGGTGAATACGTTCGACATGACCACTGCAGTGCCATTCTCTTGCAGCTGCATTTACTAGCGTGTGGCCAATGATCTTTCAACGTGCGTGCGAGCCACATCGCCACTATATGCATGCCGCGCGCATGTTATGAATACACAAATTGCATTGCCCCGGAGCCCATTCACGTGTAGACCTCGCCACGAAGATGACCCGACTTTGCGTCTCTCGCGGACTTTTCGGCTATCACGGTTACGTCCGCACATAAATTTAACACGTATCGTCGATGCATTTGGCACACTGTTAAATCTATAGTGTCAAATTTAACCTAATTTACTCCACTCGCCACTATTCCTACTCAATATATCATTATTTTATACTGAGACCAATGTTTTAGGGCGATATTTCATTTGTGCGTTTTTATCGTACGATGAATTTTTCAAGCCTGTTGATTGGCTGTAGCATAGAGAAATCCGAGGACCTCTCTTTTCTGCACGCATTTATCGTACGACAAAAACGCACAAATGAAATATCACCCTAAAACATTGATTAAATTTGACACTACTTATATAGTGACACTAAATAGTCAAATTTAATTATTGTTTCAGTATAAAGTAACGATACATCGAGTATAGAAGCAGTGGCGATTGAAATTAGGTTTTTAAATTTGATATTACAGATTTAACAGTGCAAAGTGACATCGTTAAATTCTTCAAGTTGTAGAACTGGTGATAATTTATCATTCTAAAGTAAACGCTCTGAAATAGCACAGGTATAATTTTTTGGTTAATTTTAGTTCGAGAAGAATATTATGTTAATGGCATTCAAGTATTCAGGGATGAAAGGGCATAGTTCGCCATATTATGTATCGTGAACACTCTGTTGAAGGTCAGATTCTTATATTTTTTGATAACTAAAATTACATTTTATTCGGCCGACTTTGTGATAAATATACGGTCGCTTGTTCACTAATAGCAGTTGCCGATCGTTGGCAGATCGATAAGAACCATGGTGGTCGGTCGCGAATGCGTATGCTTCTCGCGAACAGAACATGGTGAATTTTTCTATTTTCGACAGATCACTGGACATGATCGCGAGTTCGGTCTCGAACTGGGTCTTCCAACGGGTCCGGTCGGCTGGAAACAAGCGTTCTAGTTTCGCGACGCGTCCTTGCTCGCAGTATACTTACCTCTAAACCGAGTAGATACGTATGTGCGGACGTCAATACGCATTGCTCATAGTGAATATCATTACGCACGTATCGGTGAGGGTATGGCTGATCACATGGCTGACTAGAATTAATAAGTTTGTCAAAGCAACAATCCGACCTCGGTCTTTCGTTGACGCTACTGTTGCTTGTCCTGAAGTCATTAGCGTTTAATTGAGTTTATTTCTTATTAATTGTTAAAATTTAAACAATATTTTTTGATATTTGCGCTTAAAGTGGGATCCAGACGAAGTAAAAGAGTGTAAACGAACATGAATGAGTAACTTGTTTCGATACGTGACAAATAATGCGATTAGTACTCGCGACGTTGCAATAAATTTGCACTGAAGCAAATTATTTACTAGTTTATTTGTGCTCGTGTTTTTGTTTGGTATTTTAAAGTGTAGGTATAAATTTTATATGTACACTCTTTGAAAAAATATCTGATTGAAAATGGACGAACCAGAAGATTATATTAATTAGAGAATTATCTTAACTAGAATTCTAGTAGATTTCATTCATTTTTAACCAGAATTTGAATCAATCCAACCAGTTTTTCTCAGTGTACACAAAAGGTATAGAAAAAAAAGTATTCTGTGTGTTATGGGCAAAAATATATATGATTTTACGTATTTTACTGTAATTTCATTGTTGATGATCATCTATCATGTTATTATCTATGTTATGTAAAAACTTAATATCGGACGTGAAAGACGACGAATCGTCAGAAAGCCGATCACACTTTATCGGTATTATACTTCATTCTAAATCGCGCTACATAAACGTCTGGACTCTTTTCACGGTATACATAACATGATTTAGATCTTTGCATTGACCGTATAAATTCAGATAAATCTGTATGCTTCCGAAAGAGAATCTGATTTAGCACGATCTTTATACAAGGAATATCGATTCTCGTATATAAAGGATGTACCGAATTTCTACGTTTTATTTCAGACTTGGAACTCGTAAAACTACCGGAAGATATCACGTTGGCTGGATTCACCCCTCTCATGTTGAATCCTCAAGATCCTTGCTATGTGGAGAAAACGGAAGATATGGTAATTTACATTTATGTTATGTCTTCTGCAGTAATTGCACTGATATACATATCTACGGGATACGTGCTTTTATTGTTGATTTTATTGTTGTTTCAAGTTTGTCGAACAAATCTCAAACAGGTTTAAAACAGAATCTCGTATCTCGCGGTATTTCAAAGTACCGGAAGTACCTTTTGGTATACCAGTATTTTGTACCGGGAATTCGCGCGGTTGCTCGACTTCCATGGGTTGGATAAATTCGCGACGCGTTTTCAGGAAGTGGCTCAGATGTGCCTCAGGATAAGCAAGATTCTCTTCTTCGGTCAAGTGTTCTTGTGCGGTTTGGAGACACCGGTGCTGAAATTGCAGAAAAGCGAGACCGGCGTCAGCGAATATGTTTCCGTGGTCGAGGCTTCGAGCACGAGTTCGCCGAGTTCGCCGCCGACACAGGTACGTGGTTACTGTCGTAAATCTAGTCTCTCCTCCCTTTCTACTGAAGAAAAACGTAGTCAGTGCGCTTGGATCCTCTATTGAATTTTCAATCCAATTTCTTGAAAGTAAAAGAACAACTATAATTTACCTTAAAATTATCTTTATTTGATCTCGTATATGTATGTATATACAATTGGATAGAACGTTTGCTGAAATATTAAAAAATTCAGTCAGATACAGATCGGAGTGTAATTTTGTTGGATCATCAAAATAATTATGTAGCAAACTCAAGCGTGACGAGCGATGTTTCAAAAGTTTGAACATTCTAGCAACCAATTTGAGGGTCTTACATAAATTATTTTGATAGTCCAACAAAATTACTTTTTAGATTTGTATCTAGCTTTTTTAGATTATCTACTTCAGCAAAATCGTTTTGTTTTTTGTACATATAATAATAAGAGTAGCTATTGCGTAAAATATCAACAGTTTTTAAAATCATGTAGAGAATAAATAAGAAAATGGCCAAAGCAAAATTCGAGATTGGGATTTTTCCCTACGTAATTTTCAATTCGTTAAATCCGATCGCTACCATTCGTTCGTTATCTAGGAACGGAATTAATTTATTTCTAGAGCGACTCAGAACTCATGGTAGAAAGTTACAGCGAGGGAGAGGAAGATTCGATTACTATGTTGAGAAGATTACCCTCGTGTGGCAATGTGACCGACGATACGACGGCTCCCGTGGCGACTGTCGAGATAAGGTCGCTGATCGAGAGGAAGGAGGAACTGGAGAGGCGGCAGCGGAAACAAGATCGGCATCGACAGCGAGTACAGGTGAGTGCGAAATATCTTGTAGCCTAGCGCATATACGCAATCGGAAATAAGCTATCGATTTGTCGACATAATAAACGGCGCCACAATGAGGCGCTATATTTATGCAACATTTGTTACGTCGTAATGATCGATTAACATCGCGTTAACCGGCGACATTATTACGTAATAACAATAAATGAATGAGGATAGAAGTTGATAATAATATTGCCGTAATCGTTTCGTTGGTTCTCATTTTGTCAGAATTTTATGCTTACACGAACAACACACGTGTTCCAGGAATTTCATTTTACGCATGATGTTTCATTTTACCTTTGTTGTTCGCTCAATATTAAAGAAGAATAAAATGA
Source organism: Trachymyrmex septentrionalis (assembly GCF_001594115.1). NCBI lineage: Eukaryota > Metazoa > Arthropoda > Insecta > Hymenoptera > Formicidae > Trachymyrmex > Trachymyrmex septentrionalis. The sequence continues at coordinate 1,982,266 of NW_017305705.1, forward strand.
TACATTATGCGCATCATGTGAAATGGAACGCATCCTAAAACTATTTCTACGTTTGCACGAAATAATAAATACAGTTCTTATTTTATGATAAAGTAAATTCTATCGCGATTGTCTCACTTCTTTTGTACAAACAATATACGTTTACTTTTCAAACTATGAATTTTAAACTAAATTTTAGTAATATATGAAAGTGTTGGTTGGTCGACTTCAAATCGTATAAATATTCTTGTGGTCTTACTCACGTTTTTCTTTCACCCATCTCAAATTTTAATAAAACAGCGTTTTAAAAGTTTCTTTGTAATCTATACATTCTCTAAGACTTTTTTAAAGATATCTTTTAAGACGATATGTTAAACGAAAGGTTAAATATTTGCACCCATAAGCCTGCGAATTATTTGGTACGAATGCAAATGAATTTCAATATAGCAGTTTAATCGTCCGAAGACTGCGCGCTATGAATGGCACTCGAACGAGCTTGAGATCGATGAGGAATCTCGCCGCTTCCAAATTTAGCTCGCGCCGTGCACAATCTTCCACCGATGGAGACGTTCTCCGTGAATATTGCTGTCGAATGATTGTCTAACCGCCGCGATACCGGTCTAACCGCCGTCTACAGGTCTATATCACTGCCTTAGCTCCCTTCGACTCGTCACTTTGCCTCGAAACAGCCAATTGACGGAGTATACTGACCAAGCGTATTCATCGTGATTAAGTTGAATTAAATCAAGAGATTACAACACCCGTTTGACTTCTTGCAAACGGAGATGAAGAATACACCTCTGTCTTCTCTCTATCTCCTCTCTCCCTTCTTTTCCCTCTTTCTCTTTGCATTCCTCCACCCTTTGTTGCACCCTACCGTCCTTTTATTTCGGACCGCACGATCCTCTCTCACCGCAGACTCTCGCGCAGCACGCAAGTCCGTTTTTATTTACGGCATCGAAACTCCTCCTTTTTGCATATTTATTATCTTACTCCAGAGTTTGGACCCGGATTTTGTATGTACTATGTGTGGTTGGTCACGTACTCTCTCTCTCTCTCTCCCTATCTCTCTTCTCACCGCGATAGCTTTCTTTTCAAAGGAAAAGAAAGAATAAAGAGAAGGAGTCGCCAGATTCCTGGCCAGAGATCCTGTACACGAGCAATTGTTCTATTTTTTGTTTAATTTTTTAAATGTCAATATTATTTTTAGAGCTGAAAACATCCCACACCCGATTGCCAAAAATGTTGGTAGAAGTACTCTAAATGATGTCAAACGAATATCCTTAATCCATTTAAGGGTATTTACTTATAGTATATGAATACAAATATTATGTATTTAAATTAATTTAATGATAAAATATATAACAAAATACAGTGGAAAATTTTAAATGTATTTAACTGAATAAAATGATATGTAAAAAAATATCTTTTAAACAAGAAAAAAATATACGCTAGTAAAAAAGATGTCGAATATTACATTACTTTTAATAAAAAACGGATACGAAAAAAATGCAATTTGCCAAGTATTTCATAACGCAAGACACATAAAATTGATTGAAAGTGACTAAAATGGTCAATTGGATTATAGTGAAGATAAAACTTGGTGGCGTGTCTGGGCCACATTAATTGCATTTGTGTGAATATATTATCTCATCCCAGTATTTCCATTATAAATTAAAATATAAAAATAATAGAGATATTTGAATATAAATATAATATAAACGTATATATTTAGTGACATAGTCTGTGGGACATAAAAGTACATTCATAAATAATAGAACGTGATATAAATTATGGAGAAATAGTATGTAATAATACTTAGTTGATAATATTTAGACGTAGAAACATTATAGAAAATGAATTTACGAGATTAGGGAGCAATGATTAACGTATCTTCTTTGTTGAATTATTGTTTTCATGTATTGTGTATATCTGCAGAGAATGTAATGACGTTTTTATTAATTCGTATTGCAAATAATTTTTGTACTATGAAAACATATTGATTCTAGAATATTGCGTTTTAATGCGACCTGTTTTTTCTTCACTATAATTCAGACGATTATTTTAATTACTTTTAATCTATCTTATGTGTTTTGCATTATGAAATACTTGAATAATTGCATTTATTTCGTATCCGTTGTTTATTAAAAGGAATTTAACATCCGACACCTTTTTTATACACTTGGCGTATATTTTTCTTTTTTAAAAAGATATTTTTTAGGGATTTTATTACTTTTTGTAAATTTTTTAAAACATCGTTCTATTTATTGTCGTCGTCGTTGTGTCATCGGTGTTGGACGTGGATGTCTCCATCTCGTCCGTCGTCTCTCTCTCTCTCTCTCTCTCTTTCTCTTTTTTTTTTAGCTATTTTTTTCTGTCGAGTAATATACGATTTTTCTCACTGCTCTTCTTATTTCACGTAATTATCAGACTTTGTCCCCACCTTTTCGTTTTGCTCACATATCGCATATCATAATATGACATGATGTGTGAATAAGACAATACTCGAATTACATAATTACTTTGTAACTACACACTTATGTCACTCGCCGTAATTATTCTCCTCAAAATTTCATTGTAACATACTTCAGTTCATCATTTCATATCATTATAACTTATTGTTACCTACAACATCACTTATTGTCTTGCCTCTGTTCATTTTAATTCATATTGCTAATACTCACATACTTTATTATTATTATTATTTTGTATTCTTGTTTTTTTACGCTTATGTCAATTCTATGCTGCTTATAACTGCACATAATTAATTTTTACTGTACTTTTTCTATTCTTTCTGCTCTTCGAGGGCTCACCCTAGAGTAGAGTATAAACGCTTTTATCTCTCTCTCTCTCTCTCTCTCTCTCTCTCTCTCTCTCTCTCTCTCTTTTTATCTCATGTACGTTGATAATTATTACAAAAATTTAGACTATCACGATTCTCTAACTTAAAAGGGAATAGAAGGACTCGAGGAAATAGGCGCTGTTCAAAATGCGCTAATTGTTCAAAAATATCTCTCAATATTTACAAGTTGAAAATTTATTGAAGAGATGGAAGAACAAACGAAAATCCTTAAACGATGATGTAATTCGTACATCTCGGTTAGTCTTTTAACCTTCTTCAGCGATAATGGACGCAAAATTTATATACTTAGTGTTCCTACACGAAAAATGATCGGAAGATTTGAACTTATTTTGTGCAGGCTCCAGGGAAATCAAACTAAGTTCTCTGTCGAAAATATACTATCGCGGCGCTTGATATTCGCTTATCCTTGCTTTGGTTACAAAATAGTATCCACAACATCATCGGATTCCGAAATGTTTCTACTTCGAGAAAATCCAAGTTTATCGGGCTTTTCCATGCTGTTCGGAAAGGCGGAATATAAATTATTCGCCGTATCTCTTGAATTTTTCGACCGACACTTTTATCAGGGAGTGAAACTGAAGACGAAATACGGATCTCGCTCCGTAACTCGGTCGTAGAATTGTTTCGAGGATAAAGTTCGACGGAAGACCAATGTGACCTCGTCGAAATAAATAGCTGCGCTATCGTAACCGTCGGTAGTTTGTTCGACAGTGCCGATGGAGTTTTATCGTAGGTCTTTCTCTTGCTCGCGGATACCTTGTTTTATTTTACATGAACTTTTATACATTCGATTTTCCTTTTGCAAGGTGCGATTACGTTAAAGTTGTGCTTACTATATCGTGGCAAATCTATCTTTTTTCGTTCCGATATATGAACTATTTTCTCAAATCAAAGGTCTTAGAATTTGTGAAAATAACAGAAATTGCATTGAGAATATCTTTCGTGACATTTTCATCTGACTTAATATTTTTATATTCATATTATTATACATTATAATAGTATATTATTTGTGTATTATACACAATGTTTTATTATACAAAATTTCAAAGCGTATTACTTGTTTTAGTAAAAATCGAAAATCTTGATATATAAAATATTGAAGTTATATGATAAATTACTCATCTCATGATTGCGCTTCGCCGTCACTTGCTGAGTCCCAGGCCTCCTTTTCTTCTCATTGTCAAGTTGTTTTGTTGCATTTACACAATACTCACTTGCAAAACCATAGTTAATTACAATCGCGCGCGCACTAATTATCAGGATGTGACAGTCAGAGCGCGACATTTTGTATACTTATGACTTCTAATCTTACATCTTGTCACATATTACGAGAAAAGAAAAAAAAACTTACATGATAAAAGTTAATGCAACGGACGAATTAAGAATTAAGTAAATTAAGTAAATGGTTTTAACGGATTATTTATATACATACGCCACATTTATATAACGATAGACTACACATGTGACTAAAAAACAGATAAATTATTTATTTAAAAATTACTGGATGAAAACTAACATAAGTAGAGACAAAATGTTTTTTTAAATATTTTTATTATTTAATAAATTTTATTAACATTATTTAGTAAACGTCTATTATTTGGTTGACCGTTACTTTCTCTTTTTAAAATTATAATTGCAAAAGATTTGAAGAATATACGATGCAAAATACATTAGAGAATAATTAAATATCACAACGATTTGTAAGTTCTACCGCTTTAATCCCTGCGAGAATTATCTATCGAATATCGAGTCGAGTTACGTTATGTTCTTTAATTTTTTTGAATACTACAAAATTTTCCGAACAGAATATTCGGCGTATGTATTCAGTTTATATCATGTTCGGGCTTAAAGTCAGTTAATGCATGACCTTGATGTTTATTGTACAGTGTACTGCGCGCTATTGTTTATGTAAAGACGTGCTAGCATTTGTGCGGCGAATCTCAAGCCGGAAGACAACGGTATGAGTGTCGCTCCGTGTGTCGTAGCATTTACGTTACAAGACGCGACCATTCTCTACGAACGTTTAGTGATCATCAATCTGCGTGATTAATTTACTCTCGCGATTCATAAGATAACGAGTATTTATCTTAAGAGAAATGTGTCGCTTCGAAATAGATATCTGAACGATAAGCAAATAGATTATAAATTACTGTTACATGATATTACGAACAGTAATCATTTCTTTAAAGTTGCTCGATTATCTCACGCTATTTATTTTTTGTCGATTTAAATATAATTTAAAAAAGATAATGGCCAATAACGAGCAAATAAAATGTTTAAAGATGTATCGTATGTACAGTCCCTGCAAAGAAAATTAAATTTAGAAATGTGTTTAATATTTACAAACTTTAAATAAACTATTTAACTATATACATCTGAAAGTTGTGTGAATAAGATTGCATTTTTATTTAATAACATTTTTGTTGTTTATTTTATTTGTTATTATTTTTATTGTTAAAATTAAAATTTAAAAATGATAATAAAAGTCTAAATTTTTTAAATTATTTTTTTAAATATTCAAAGTAACTTATGCAAAGATTTTTTATTGCGATTTACTGATTAGTTATAAAGATATAGAACAAATAAACATTTTGTTTATTTATTGGGGCAACTTCATGCATCGCAATATAACTCTATACATAAATAATTTTGAATATATTATGTACTTATATTAAAAAATTGAGATTTTTGTTATTTATTTTGTATATATATATATACATTTTTATTAGAGCACAAATTAAAAAAATACTATTATTTATTAAAGTAACTTATGATCTAGATAGTAAACTGTCGCCAAATTTGTCGTATTGTCTTTAAATATGATTTAAAATAATCTATAATTTTTTCATCATTTTATTATTATTTTGAAAAGATCCTTAATAAATAATATTAACAAAATGTATACAACAAAAAAATAGATATATAAAAAACTCTTTTTAGCCTTCATCAGTTTCTAAAAAATACAATTTATTTTTTTTGCAAGATTGCGATTCAGAAACTTCATCTAGGTACATTTAGATATCATTTTATTCTTGTTTTACATTTAATGCATAATAAAGATATGTGAAAAATGATATATTCAGAATTCCTGAACGTATCCTATGAATGCAAATCACCAAGTGAGTCGATTAACGAGAAATCGTGTAATATGTCGATTGCTTTTTAATATCTACTTTAAAACTCGTTGAATATTTGATATATGTTTACTTTATGTATTTTTATATTTTTTTATGTTGTTTTTTAATAAAATCGAGATTTTTAGATTTTATATACCATATACTTTAATAATAGGTGAGAGATTATTTATAATTTATTTGTATATTAAATTGCTGTAGGTTTAGAATCGCATTTCAGAAAGTAAAATTTATGTCAAATATTTCGAGGTAAGATAATTCGGTTAATTTGGTCTCGACGTTTGTTATAGAGTGTAGCCCTTTATTGTTCATGTAAAGTCATCGCGCCTTCATTCATTTGACGAGACTCGAGTCGGCAAGCAGCGGCATGAGTCGCTCCGCTTCATATGTCGTCGCTATCTAATTAACGTTATGATCACGACAAGTATCAAAGAATATTAAAGAGATTATTAAGAATAATAATCTTTTTTAGACGGTTATTATCGTTTTTTAAACGATTAAATTCTGCGATTAATGATTTATGAGTGTTTCTATTTATTAAAGACTATCGATACATATTTTATGAGTCATTTACGGCATTACTTGAGGCAGGAATCAAAGCGGTAGGAGAAAGGAATTATAAATCATTGCAATACTCTCGATAAATAATTTTTTTTAAGTATCATGCATATTATTTGAATTTTTTTACAATTTAAATGTAATTTATTTTATTAATTTTAAATTCAGTAAGTGGAATTGCATTAGTGAAAAATTTTTTGTTTTAAATCGCTGATAAGCTGGGATCCTTGCGAAATTGTAATTTATATCATGCGCTTAATTTATGTTCATAATTTATAACTTTTTTTGTTTGCAATTTTATTCACGACTAAAGAAGACTAAATCAAGTCGAAACGTTCCGTGAGATTATACACGTATATAATTAATAAATAATTAATATTATCGGTCATCTAATTTTGCTCGTTTTAAAATATTTGATCTTTATTTATTGTTATTGTTATTTGTTAGTAAGTGGAGTAACGATCATGATAAATCATAACGGTTACGAATTGATTACGAATTGATTCCGAAGCAGCGTTATAACATTTATATTAATTAATTATAATTATAATTAATGTTAAATAACAGCGGTGTAAAGACTCTTTATGTATAAACAAAATAAACAAAATAAATGGCGAAAAAGAGTCGTCGCATAATATATATAATTAAAGATAATAGTCATAGATACATAAAATAAAAAGTAAAAAGGCGTATATTAAAATATAAAACAAACAAGTTTCAGCTGCTGGATATTATATTCTTTTTACATCTGAGGAGGGCTCAATCCAGCAGCTGAAACTTGTTTGTTTTATATTTTAATATACGCCTTTTTACTTTTTATTTTATGTATCTATGACTATTATCTTTAATTATATATATTATGCGACGACTCTTTTTCGCCATTTATTTTGTTTATTTTGTTTATAATTAATGTCATATTTTATAATATGTTTGTGTTAATTTTGTAGCATAAATATTGGTAAAAATAGTGCTGTTTTAAATTTATTTATTGAACTTCTTTCATGCAGTTCTTTTCACAGAATATGATAACATGGAAAAAGCGATTTTGCTATCCAAAAATTTAGTTAGATACAAATCTGAAAATAATTTTATTATACCAAAATGATTATATAGGATGCTCAAGCATAATAAGAAATGTTATAAAAAGTTTTGACATTTTAGCAATCAGCTTGAACGTCCTATACAATTATATGGATGATCTATAATAAAATTATTTTCAGATCTGTATCTAGCTAAATTTTTAGCTACTTTTAGATACTTTAGCAAAACCGTTCTTTCCGTGAAGGTATACATTACGTAATTAAAACTGCGAGTACCGTGTAAACTGTCGCGCGATGATTGTATCCTGATATTACATGCACGATCATAATTAACCGCTCTTTTGCAACTGAGTTATGTGAATGTCGTGAAGAAGCAGCAAACGGTACAACGAAGCGATTACGAAAATAATCTGTTTACAGTCAATGTTTATGCAAGTAATGTATTTTTATATTTATTTATATTGCTTTTTAATAAAATCGAGATTTTCAAATGTAGATTTTATATGTACTTTAATAATAGGTGAGATATTATTTGTAATTTGTTTGTAGATTAAATTGCTGTATGTTTAGCATCGCATTTTAGAAAATAAAAAAAAAGGATTGAAGTAAATGGAATTAGATTAAAGAAATAGAATTTAGTATTTTTCGTGTGATTATTCTTGTTATAATTCTAAAAGTTCGTTATCAAAGTTCGATAATTGAAGAGACGGTAGTAATTACATAGTTCATTGAGTTGTGAAAATCAATAACCGACAAATTGGTATGCGTTTAAGCACAGATACGGAGCTAAATGCACGTAATAGTATCGATCAACTTTGATCGCTAATATGAAGCTATTACGATAGATATCTAGATATTTTCCTGTCAGAATTTATGATTCTAATTAGACTCCACGAAATCGCTATGAAATGTTGTATTATAATTGTAAGATGTGTTCACGTATTAATATTTGATGTTAGCAATGAAAATAAATGATGATTAGAGGATTTAATTTATTAAGATGATACTGTTACTTTAAGTATGTGTTTCGTGATTACATATATATTTTTATTTTGAATAGTATAATTTCTCAGCGAAATTTTCTATGAAATTCTTTATTTTTAAAAATACTTTATATGATTAAACGATATGATTATGATATTATCTGAAACTCGCGGGTCAGTTTTAACGCCTGAATGAATCTATCTTGGAATCTAGAACAATCCTGTTGCATGCGTAACACCTCGAAACCAGTTTTTCCGCGAACAACGGTGAATCTGGATTATGCCACTCGAGTCGAATGAATTGCGTTTTGCACATTCCGCAAGCTTTGAATTACCTTAACGCAAATTAGTTCGAGCGAAAAAGTATGCTTAATTGGCCGGCGAAATTTCGTGTGTGTCGCTATGAATATCGCGAACCGGTTAAACCGTAATTCAGGTCAGATTATATTGGCTTAGAAGTGGGAATGAGTTTTTAATTTTACCGTATTTCAAGGATGTAATTCAGTCGAGCGTTATTTTGAGGCAGGTGCCGTTTCGTATCTCCATTATCTCGATGGGTGAGACTCGCAAATTCGTGAAATTTAAACGGCTATTTTTGGCGAAGATTAATTAATTAATTAATTAATTAACGTACAGTTGTCTGTTGTGTTGATTTCATAACTCCCGTAATACTGAAATCGTAAATTATATCGCGATAATTGAATTGGTTACATGAGAAGTTATGTAACCCGTTTTTCAAACAGAAAATTGAAGAAAATTTTATATTATTTGTATGGATATGGATATATACGCATTGTTTATATAAAAAATCCGTAATAATCCATCAGTATTCCCTTGTTTTTATATTCCAGATATGTAAAATTGGAAAAATGGCAATATTGCATATAAATCCTTTTTTCATTTTTATATGATTTCTCTCTGATTCTTCATATTGGCTCTAATTGCCTAGTGATGTTATATAAATAATGGATATGCTGTTATCGATTTCATCGTGATGAAATCTATATTTTTATTCGGCCTATCGCTTTACCTTCGCAAGTATCGAACGAAAGCGCAACTCGACGCATGTTTTGCAAATAGCCACGCTGCGCGGGATGACTTTTTGCGGGGATTTTTTTTTGCCCCCGGCTGAACAATCAAATTCGCATTTCGTTCGCAATTCGCTGCTCGTCACGTGTTATTGCATCCCGGCGAAGAAGTTGTAAACCCCGTTGGTCACGTCGATTAAAACGATATTTCTCTTTCGTTGCTGCGCATGTGTACGTATATATGTGTGTGTATATGGAACGAAAAAGAGGACAATTTACAGAACTTATAAAAAGCTCTGCGAAGAGACCAAATTAGTCCACAGCTTAATCGCCACAATGATAATGGCATTATCTGAAACGCACGCACGCATTGCGTTAGGAAACCGGAATGTGTACATCGCGAACTGTAACCAATTAATCCTTGATCTGCATTGCCCGTGGTCTTCGAGGATATTTCCTTTTTGTGCACGGCAGCGGCCCGTCATGCATGGTCGATGAACCATGGATGCACGGATCCAGGATAACATCGTAATGCGTCTTAACCATAGGTTCTTTCGGTACAGAGCATATTTATGTAATTCCTTTTTGATTCTGCCGAATTTTTATTTGCCAAGAAAGTATGTATTTTTTTACATGCCATTTTTTAATAATCGCTTTGCCGATCTTTTAGAAAATGTTAATCCAGACATTTAGATTGATTGTTCAAACATAATAGGATCATCTTTTATCATATCTCCTTTTGATCGCCTTTTTGGAAATTAAGTTACTCGTTTCTCTTTCTATAAATGACTCGAAAATGAAAATAAGTTTTCTCCTTCAGTGATACATTTTCTGCTTTAACATACACTCGAAATTTCTTGCAGTGAAATCTCACTCTAAGAAAATGAAAATATACAACCATCGTTGAAAAGAAGTGAAAATATTTTACTTCTTGGAAAAGAGTGAGATCTCACTTGTTTTGGAGTGAGATTTCACTCCTTTTAAGTGAAAATTCATTTTTATTTCCTTGTGAGTGAGATTTTTACTGCAAGAAATTTAGAGTATAGCAGAAATCTGCACTAAATTCAGAATAAACTTGTTCGATGAAAAAAATGTAAAGAAAAACATATTGTATACGACATATATAATGTAGATTTTACCTGCTGTTTGATAAATGAAATAGACTAGAAATATATATGTAATTAATATTTGCTGTGTCTGTATCTTGCTGTTGAAATATCGAACGAGTCCGTTTCTCGTTGCGGTCGGACGACGAAGATGACCGGTGTGATCTACGAGAAAAAGAACGAAAAGAAGCACTCGGTGCGATCGCAAGGGCCGGACTAACGGTAACGCACCGTGATACGAAGGATGTTGCAAGAAGCGATTCATTTCCTCGAGACATTTTTTGGCCGCATACATTGGCTCTACGCATACTGAATCCGCACTCGAGACTCCGCCTTAATTTCTACCGCGAGATTGATGTAATAATGGAACAGCTTGTTTCAGAACCGGACTCAATTTCCTTCTAAATGATTTTTTAGAAATTAAGAGGAAAGTGTACCGTAGGCAGTACAGGTTATAATGTTTAAATTAATTGAAATCATAATTTTAAAAAGAAAGAAAGAGAGGGAGAGAGGAAGAGGAGAAAGAAATATAATAAAAATATAGTAATAAATTTGAAATATAAAAGTTTTAAATAGACTAAATATAATAATGTGATAACGCAGTTTATTTAACTAGAATTTATTTACCGAGACATGACTTTGCACTTGCGCCGAAGCGTTCCTGAATCAAAACTGATGAAATAATCGTCTACATCCGTTTTAAAGCATTATTTATTTATTACGATCTCTCGCGCTATTATATATGCATCAATATCTCGCGAATCTTTCATCTCGGGAGTAACTTGTACTTGCGAGTAAACGTGAATCTCGAGTATCTAAACTGGCTCCGCGAGAGCGAGGAGGTAGAAGAAAATGGCTCCAACAACCTCTTAACACACCATTCGCTTCTCTGCGCGAGGCTTCTATTTAAAGGTTTATTATGCCAATTAAATCCGCTTCATATACGGCGAGTTCAAGTGCTCGCCGCAGATGCGAAGGTTATCCTGGAATCTCCATCCTGCCGTTTCTTCTACGTGCACCCCCTCTCTTTTCCTCATCCCGTATTTCTGTTATTAGATCGTGTACATTCATAAAGTTATGCCCAATGGCATCTTCTAGCATGGATAAACGCGCAGTCTGAGGTCTGGGACCTTATTACTACAGTTCCATTGAACGACGATATGAAGACGTTTCGCTTTTAATATCTTCACTGTTATTTTATTATTATTACATTCGAAAATTTAGAATGTGGTATTAAAAATATCTTTTAACCTTTTTTTATTTGTAATTATATATCGCAATTAAATTAATGATTGTAATTAAGCTCTTACGTATGTTAGTGGAAGAAATGCGCGACTATAAAATATGAGAGACAACAGGATGTACTTGGAATATGTTCAAGAAAATCTCGAAACGCAGGAATTATCAGAATTATCGACGAAGATTAATCTATTGTAAAAAAAAAAAGAATAGAGTAAAATATAATAACCGGAGATTACTTCGAAAGAAGAAATTGTACGATCGATTATGATAAGTTACAAGCTTCAATTAGAAAAATATATATAAAATGTAACAAAACCGTGATCGAAGAACCTAATACATCTTTTTGCTGGGCATTTTGTATACTTCTTTTTGTTGAAACTGCGAAATTCTTTATTAGAGCACTACGCGCATCCCGAATTTGCTTCTGGTGATGATTACGGAGAGGATGGTTGAAAAATTTTGACTCGCGTGCTTTGAAAAAAATTGTGAAACAATCTCTCACGCTCATGACGTTAATTCTCCCGCGAATGGGAGAGGCAGTTCTTTTCAAGTCTCTTTTTTTGGGATTTCCTTTTATTCACCCTGTAATTCGAATGTTTGCGTAGTTTCTGCATGCTTCGTCGAGGAAACATGTATTAGCGTGTACCTAAATATACCTTAATTTACATGCCATAATTAAGACCGTCCTGCAAAGTCGGTATGCAAAATTTTCATTTATCCCTCCCCTGTGTATAGCGTTTTTTCTGCTCTCTTGCGTGCGCGCACAAATCTTGTATACAAATTAATAGCTTGATGTTCTCCCGGGCTATGAACGAGCGAAAATTGCGACCGAAGATAATTTCTCCGAACTACTCTCATTTACTCGTAAACTGCTCAAATTATGCGGCCGCATAAAATTCCTCTGCAAAAAATTTGCGTTAATTTCTACAATATTTTTAAGCGTGTCTGAACATCTTTTTATCATCAACGTGTCAACAATGTAACTAATGCGAGCATCTATCGAATTGCAAAGTATGTATTTATAATTTTATAAATACTTGAATTTTTTATTTTCTATACTGAGAGAGAAAAGTGTTTGGTATTTGTGACTATAATTGCTTGGTAAAATAATTATGATTAGAGTTCTCTTTTATAATTATTACTTTACTGCTATAATGTTAATAATAATATTTATGATTCTACCAAAGAGAATATACAGTTGGCACCGAAAATGAAATATTACAAATTGTGATTAAATTATGGTAGTTGCAACCAACTTTTTTTTCTCGATTACACTTTCAAATTATTATTAAATCCTAAAAGCATCATTTAAGGTTTGGCAAAAACTTTAGCGATTTTATTTCTTTGTCTTACTTCTGTTTCTTGATTTCTTTCTTTATAGTTTACGAGATTTTTTTTTTATTTATCTTTATTGATTTTCTCAAGTACATAATTAGCGTTCTAAATTTGCAGAAATACGTAATCTAGTCAAAGTTAACGTATCTCTATCATTAATAATTACGTAATAATAATTAAAATATAGAATATCATCCTATTTTTAATTTCTGTTTGTCCGACAATCTTTATTTCATTTTTGTGAGACCTTGTATAGAGAAATTGATCCCTATATTGTATCGAAGAATCTTTGCATGAGAGATCTTTGCTTATCCTGCGGAAAATGGTAGGACGCGTGTTCGAAATTAATCATTATTATACCACGAATAGGTGTACTCCCAGGGTGCTCTTATGAAGATAGATACTTAAATGTCTTGACTACTAAATGTTCTTGAGATTAACAGGCTGATTCACAATATATGATATAATGCAATTTGAAATGTCTGAGGTCATGGTGAATGAAAAAGTTGATTTGCGTGTATTTTTTACGATTCTCTGGGGCTGTGTGCATATACGTGATTTTATATAGAAAGAAGAATACTCGTTCTGAGTTCATTATTGCGGATACTTTATACAAGAAATAAACGGTAGAAATGACTGCGAGAAGACGATGGCGCGTTTCGTTATAAGGAGATAATATTTTATTCGTTACGAGGTTCGCGTACATTACAGAGCTAACGCTCTGAGATCCGTTCGCGACAAACGGTCAATAAAAAGCATGATTAAACCGAAAAGCAATTACATTTTATGGGCGTACGTCTGCTACCGATGGCGAGAGTTAGGAGAAGAATGAGAAGATGGAGGACTGCAGACACAAAGACGATAAAGAGAGAAGGCGTCAAGTAAGAGTGAAGTGAACTCTAGTAGCTAATTACTTCAAAGCAATTATCCTCTGTTGGCGCCATTCCAAACGGTTGCTATAACGGTTACTATAGCATAGTATGATTTTCTTTGAGCATTTTTTTAGGGATTTACGCGCGATGGCTATTATTTTCTGTAACACTATTCTTATCTATTTCTATTATAGATATAGAGAAGAGTAATTAAATATTAAATTATTCTGTGATGATCTTAAATTTCAAGAGACGCTATAATCAAGGCTTGAAGTTTTCAATCTGCAGCAGACTCAGGAATAAAGTATTCGATTTGAGTTAAAAATTTAACATAAATTTATAATTGATATTATATTTTGATTGATATTATCAATACTGATTCCTCTTTCCTCGGCTGTCCCTCGTCTTGAATCTATCTTTTATTAGCGCTATCGCTAAATGCAATATTCATGCGAAAGTAAAGGTCTTTGATTGGCAGCGTTTTCTTTCGTTGGCAGCTTGTCCACCTATAACAAGTTGGATTGGCATTTCGTTACCGTACGAAACTGCAACGAAACTTCATATTGCTATTCAATTAATTAGCTGAGCTGACGGCAACGGGCAACAATTCGCGTATTAGCGTCGACGACGGTAACGGCCCGGGCGTTTGACGTCCACCATTGTTGTACTCTACTATGTTGTTAGTAGCCGTAGGGCAGTCGGGGATTGTATTGTGGTTGGGCGGTGGCGCGGGCGGGCGTCTCGCCGTCATTCGGCGGGGGGGTGTAACCAATCGATAACCTCTCGCGTATTCTCCGCATAATGGATAATTTATCGCGCGTATTCGGCTGCGATTCTGCGTCCGAATCGTTTAGGCAGCGGCCAGAATATAAATGGTGGCGCGATTGCCATGTAAAATGCATACGAGACGTGGTTTTCAACCGAAACGGTTATATATGCCGCGGTGGTTAAATGAGATCGTTAATAAACGATACGCTTTATTGTGATTTACGGCGTTTGCTCTCTTTGCTTTTTCCACGAGGGCTAACGACGCGCGCGTATCATTCCGTTTATGTGTACGTAACGGCATATGCGTATGAATAAATTATACCTATCAGAGAAATAAATCCCACCGGACGTACGGCAACGAGACAGACACCTGTCGTGACGATCCCTCGCTCGTTCCTCTTTCGCGAGATCCGTTTCCCGCTGGGTGAACTTATATTTCATCGTGCACGCGGCTCGACGGGGTGCACGTTCCGAATTTCATCTCGCAGCTGACGTAAAACGTTTTGGACGTCCGCGAAATCTCTCGTGTTGCCTTTTTAATATTAATCCCGCAGGACCGTGCTGATGCTTCTCGGCGTTGCGGAGCTCGACTATTTTATTTTTGGTTATTAATAATGCGATGAGGTACATTCAAGCATCTTGCACTGTGAACATTTAGTAATATAATAATTAATATATTAATATATTAATGTACGTTAAATACTAATGATCAAATTCCCGATAATTTAAAGCAATAAGAAATTGATTGGCCGAATGGAAATCAGCGCTGTACGTAATGTGTAAATTATTGTTTTTTTTTTGTATGTTATTTAATGGATCAAAAGAAAGATGATTATAGTATAAAAGGGAATGTTTTGGCTAAACTTTAAATGAAATCCCCTTTTGTACTGTAATGTTGTTGTAGAGCTATTAAATAACTTATAAAAAAAATAATTTGCGCATCATGTACTGATTTTTATCAGTCAAATCTCTATCAATGTACTAGTTTAATAAATTATATTAAATAACGTAAAACAATTTTATATATGTAAGGATCTTATTGCATACAGTACAACACACATTCTCCGCCATGAAAGAATCAAAGAGATTCTGAAAGTACATGTAAAAAAAAAAATACCCGTGTCTCGGCGTTTTACCAGATCAACTCATTAACGTTTTTTGTGCAGCCATTTATCGTATTTGCTTCATATTGCTTTTTTACAATTGTTTTAAATTATATAATAATCTTTTCAAATAAATAATTGACGTTTTTCCATGTGAAATTATGCGACGAGTCCGAATACAAAAAAAAAAAACTGAAAAAAAATTTTTCCCTCTGATTTTTTCATAGGAGGAAAGAAAATTGATTTTTGTCGTACTGTGTTATGTTATACATGAAATGCACATAATGGTGTGAGTTTATAAATTTTTTTGTAATCTAACTATTTATTAATATTTTATTGAAGCTGTCAAAAAATTTTGCCCAACAACAAATTTTGCACTTATCTCGCTAAGTGTGAAAGTTTAAGCTGTAAAGAAACTTGTATACATTTTTGTTTCAGAGAATGTATACGTCCTTGTTATTCGAAACCCTTTTCTTCCTATCTTTCACAATTGTTGCATAAAGATATTTTGACGAAGGTATAGCCGGAGGCTACGTATTCAAACATTTATGGTCGAGATATTACAAGAGTCTCGCGGGAATCACCACGTGGTCGGACTTCACCCTCGTATCATCCACAAACTCGAGATAACATTTTCTCGACTGTCATCCCTTCCTCCGCTTCAACTTTAAGGGGTCCGTCGCCGACGAGAAGGACATTGTATACCCGTTGTCCCTTGACACTGGCACAGTAATGGTTGTTCTCCGTTCCTACGGGAGGACGGATCTTTAATTTCCGCGGTATTAGGGAAGAACATTTCGTTTCCCTAGAGTATCGTAGTCGTCGCCGAAAGTGCGCTTTTACGCTAATCTACCGTGAAATGAATCATGCTACGAACATTCGCCAAATGACTCGCCAAAGGTCAGTATCGTCAAATGCTAAATCTAATAAATCATCAGTCTGTATTCGTTTCGATATCTATTTAACGAAACTTTTGTTACATTTTATGAATACAAAGTATAAAGTTTCTATCAAGAGCGGCATTTGTGGCCGTATTATATGCAATTGAATTGCCTTTTCTCTTCCAAGAGGGAAAGATCAACTAAGAGGAAATCAGTTTTTCAGTTCCGATCGATAAATAGTGATGGTTTATTCTTCAAAATAAAAATGTAACATAAAATTCTGATGTTAGGTACTTCCACTTCACATGGCACGAGTCTTCTGGTTTTGACATTTTCTTCTCTCTCTTTTTTTCTCTACTTTTTTCCTCTCCATTCGTTTTTTTTTCGAGCTTTCCACCTCTCGTCGACAGCTTTCGAGCCGCTTGGCATTCGTAACATCCTCACTTGTATAACATAGGCGACAATTTACTTTACCATCTCGTCGCGCCGGAGGCGAGAGTTTCCTTCCGATTCACCGGGCTTGAGCCTTACGGAAGGTTGACATTTCTCGCCTCGGCTCATTCTCGTTTTGTATCGAGTGCATCGACGCCGTGCATCTCGCAAGATCTTTCGTACTCTTCCAGTTTTCAATTTACTTTCCGTTCTTCGACGGCGGCAGAAATATCTCAGGAATGCGCCCGACGACGCGTCTTTGAAAATCGAAAAGCGAGTACCTCTTCTCGTCGTTTCTATTAGTTCAGTCATTGGTAGTGTAAACAGACTCTCTCTTTTGCTTCTCCTTTTAACTATACTTGGACCGTTGGGTCTCTCCTCCTCTCTTTCTCCATTCTCCCTTTCGTTCCTTTTCTTCAGAGACGAAGAGAGGCGGAGACAAGCGAAAAAGAAGTAAGATTCTTGTAGCTCGTGACAATGTCAATGTTTGCGTCGTTGCAACGAGGTACTCTCAGCGTAGTTAAAGTAGAGAGTCTGCGGATTGCAAAGGAAGCACAGATATACGTTGAACATCTGCTCGTTTTGTGCGCGGATGTATTACTTAGGTAAACGGTTAACACTAAGCTTGATCTGAAATGAAACTATTTATCTTTCAGGTAGCTTTTGTGTTACTTTCTTTTACCCTCTATTATCTTTTGTAGAACATACAAAAGGAAGAGTGAGATAACAATTATTTATATCGATAGAATTTTTTTCTATAGGATCGAATAAAGTAAAAAATGGTTCCAGGAAAAATCTTGGCTGTATTTAAAGGGTTCAGAGCAATACTGAAGTAAGTAATTAATTTATAAGATCCATTTTAAATACAACTTTATAAGTGGTACTTACAAGTTTGGGATGCTGGAACGACGGTCCAATTTGATTGATGTCGATAAAACAGAATTTTACTTCTAGATGAAACACGTACAGTAATAAATCATATTATTAGTATTAAGTAAATTATATACATTAAGTAAAATATTACGTATATTTCTTGCTCTGTTATATCCTATATATTGCACGAATGCTAGGTTATGAACACTCAAATCGTATTTTTTCATTCACTTCTCCGTAAGTTTCAAAATCATAATTTAAAGTTTATTATATTCTTATAAATTATTCAAATATGAGAAATTACTTTTTGTTTGGATATATACTTGAAATCATTTATATATATGAAGAAATAACCTACGTGGTAACAGGAAACTGTAATTTATAATTTTTTTTATTTTCATAGAATGAACAGATTTGTATTTTGTCACAGCCGTTTGCGTTTTTTCTTTTATTCTGCAGGAGAAAAATATTTTATTCTGCGTATATAAGAAAAACGAGGAAAATGAAAAAGTATGAAACGTACGTTTCGTCGGCATTTCCTTAATCTTGAGATATAAAGTCGTATCCGAAGCGGATCTTGCAAATTATAGTTTTAGTCATTCTTCCTTTTGAACCTTTTATTTATAAACTGGTAATAATTTTAAGACTAATGAATCGTCGTATATACGTCGCAAGATGACAGTTAATGCAACGGTTATACATTAATTCACGAAAATCCCTCTACGATTTACTCGCGACCGCCATTTGTTCCCGTAACAGGTTCAGAGAATCTAATAAAATCTAGAAGAGATAACACCGGCCAGTGTCGCGAGCGATTCTTATACGTGGAAGTAGTTTATGGTGGCACGAAGGGGTAAAGCAATCCGATTTGGGAGCACCACAAACGCATGGCGGGGTCGCGGACCGCCATCGTTGGTTACATTTACAAATGCGATTCCCTGTAATATATCGCCCGTGTAACCCGGCTCACACTAATTCCATCCAGGGATAAAGCGGCCAATAAAATCAAAAGGTAAAATTACAATCTCTCCCCGTTTCTTCTCACCGCGCGACCGGTAGCCGAACTTTCGCTTTCGGCTCGAATCGTAATTTAATTTTTATATTTTCTCTATCGCCATTTACCTTTTGTTCACCAGTTTTTGCACGTCTTAAGGGCGGTCTCTGGCGAGCGCACGTGCACGCGATTTTCACAATTCTCTCCAGACATTCTGGAAAACTTGACCGTCGACTCGTTATCTATTTCACGTAACGACTTTTCCATGCAAATGAGATTGCGTGTAGTGAATTAGCGTTTATTACGGGGTGTGCGGAAGAAGTTTAATTATTAGGATCGAGAAAAGGAAATTATGAACCTTGGAGAGTCGCGCCTGCGTAGATTCGAAAGTTCGAGCGAGATTTCATACGCGCGTTATCGACGACAAATCCATAACTCGCGAGCAGGAGTCCGCGGGATGCTCTCGTGAAATTGTATACGCGGGCAGGAATCGCAGGCAGAAATGGGCGGTTTAGATCGTATCGTCCGCGATTTACCGCGGCACTTGGGATTCCTCTTTGCCCCGGCTCGGTGCTTGTTGACGCGCGCGTTTCTCTCGCGACTCCAGCCACGCGGTAACCATTCGACCGAGTCAATAAAATCGCTGCGACCATCGGCGTGCCGCCTCCCTTATGGGAAAACGTCTTAACCCTCGCTGTAACGCGAGAATTATGCGGAGCAGTTGCGCACCAAGACCGCGCGAGCGCGAGCGCATTCATGCCTGCGCTTGCGAGTCGTTTCTTCCTCCGGTCTCCCTTCCTGCTGTCTCTCTCTTTCTTCGGCCGATTAAGTCCATGGATAATTGAAATGATAACGATTACGACGTAACGGATGTAACGATTATGGAGCAACAGATACAGATGCCGACCGTTTGCGGCCGGTGAGACTGGATATTTGTCTGATTTATGGGAACATGTATACACCCGATGGCAGTACGGCGCACGTAATGGCGTTCGACTTAGTTTATCAAAAATGATTTTCGTGAGTTATGGTAGATATCGATTTCTGAATCTCTCTTGAAGATATTTTCTAATTAATAAGAGCAGAAGAGGCCACGCCTCTTCTGCTCCTATTAATATTATTATCGTTATCGCTATCGAGAAATTGCTTTTTAATCTTCAGAACTCTTTCTTACTCCATCGCTTTTTCTATGCGCAAATTAAATTTATTATAATCACCAGGAATTACCAGGTTATTATTATTGCTGACATAAACGACTTGTTAAATATTCGTTATCTCATAATGTGTATAATTTATTTGTGGTAGCTCTGATATTTTTGATATATTTCTCATTCAAACTAGAATTCTGTATAATGGATTTGATTCTATTTCTTCTCTTTCTCAAGTACCGTACTCAACTACGTACGTACATACTCAATTTGCTCGTAAACGCGATATTATATTAGAATTACGAACGTTTATATCTATTGAGCTAACTTTTCCGGTTGGCGATATATTATTCAGAAGTAACTTTAAGGAAACATACGTATGAATTTCTATCTGATTCTGATATGTTACTATCTTTTCCGTTTTACTTATTCAATGTTTCATCAGAAATAGAATTCCTTTATCGCAACCCACATATACTAGATTATTTCAATTTCTCACGAAGATTCTTCACGAATAAGCAAGGGAATGGTTAATTCGGTCGAAGCTAGATTTTTGTACCTGATAATATTTTTATATTATAAATTCTACATTTTTTCAGTTTTTCTATAAATTGCACGTCACTACTGTCTTTACGAAATCGATTCACATTATGATTCTGATGATTTTATCATCTAATGACTGGATCATTCTAATGCACCATCAGATGTATAACGTTGTATATACATCTGTAAAATTTCGTTGAAATTTAGGTAAATCTGAATAAATCAAATACGAGTGAAGTGAAAAAAGGTAATATGGTTGAGGCTAGATTTTCTTTGTGCCTAATTGTGTGTGTGTGTGTGTGTGTGTGTGTGTGTGTAAATTGTTAAAATACAACTTCCAGTTACATAAACCGCCGATTACAAGTCGGACTCAAACGTCATAAATTGAAACTGAAATAATATCACAAGTTAAATTGATTATCAATTTAATAATGATGCTACTAAGCATCTTTATTGCAAAAAAGTATTACTTCAGTCAGAGTTTGAACCTGGAACCTGATTAACCCATAATCTGAGGCGGGCATCTTTTCAACCATTGAGGGTGTGGTCAAAGTCTCCAAATATTTGATTTACCAATTTAATAATAGACCAATCAAAAAATGCTTGCATCCGTAGCATCGCGTTAAGGCGGATGTGGTAATAATTTATCGCAATACCAACACATACACAAAGAAGAATCAGTATATAAATACTGAATAAACTAATTACGTATCTCCAATAACAGTACTTTATATCAGAGGAAGATTAACGTTAAATTGCTCGATCAAATCTGTCGTTTGTCGGCAGTTCTGAGATATAATCCGAACGATACCTGACAATTTGACAAAGGAAAGAAAGTGTAATCGACGACTCCGCGTCTTCCTTTTCCATTTACTTTAGTTAGAGAATTGCGTTATTCCGCATTCAAGCGCGTCACGAGCACGCGCGCACGTTCGTAGCTCGCCGGACGCCGGAGCCGGAGGAACCTGCGAACCTGTCCCCGACGACGGTTACCAGGTACGTTTCCGCGAGTGTTGCGCATTTACAATGTTGTTACGGGGCGCGGGCCAGCTCGACTGTGCGAAGGCCCGTGTCGGTGTGCGCTTAATATGCGCGCGGGCGTCGAGGCCGCGATGCGTGATTCAACGAGGGTTCTCACGAGCAGACACCGGGCTCTGTCGGCTGAGGTGCGAGGAACGAGCGGGCCTCTACGAGGAGAGGAGAGGAAAAAAAAAAGGTGACGAGAAACCACGAGGATGAAGGTAGAGGGTAAAAGAGAGAAAGAGGGAAACGACGACGAGTGGTGGTGCTACACGTTTACGGGAATGTCCAACGGTACACGCCACATCGTTTAGGAATTCACGAATACTTTAAACGGGAGTAAATTCCTGGACTTTTTATGCCGCTGTCGCACATACGATGCGCGCTATAACGAGGCAGGCATGTTGCGAGTGAGAGGAGTTGAATTTGAAAACGCACACGAACAACGGCGATGATGCAATGACATGGTAGAGTCCGTAAATTATGGTCTTAAATCAAAAATCTTAGATGCTGTTTCGCGTTGATTTTCACGTGATGATTTTGCACGTCGATTCATATATATA
>NW_017305705.1:2004830-2008257 GCF_001594115.1 Trachymyrmex septentrionalis
AAAATGTTTTATTTTTAAAAAGTAAATATTATCCAGCGAGAAATGAGTCATTGAATTAATATTGAATCGATATCGATATGATGACTTTAACATCAATTTGACGTCGATTCGACGTTTAATTGACAATCATTTCTTGTTGAGTAATTAACAATTTATTCATAAAGAATAAAATAGACTGTATGTTTCTTAAAATTATATATACCAAAAAATGTGTATTTATTATAGAAAATATATTATCTGAAAAATAAGCGAAAATTAAAAATTCTGTTGTTTGAATGCTAAAACAGTCGAGAAATTTAGCTTCTAAAATGAGGAATATATGCTCATTTGTTAATGTAAGAACAGAATGTATAATGTATTTATTGTATAAAATTGCTAATTAATGTTTATTTTCTACAAAAAAGACTTTTTATAAAACAAATTCCTTAAATACTTTTTGTTCTTACTGTATATGGGGTTGGAGAAAAAGTTCTGTGAATGTTTATTAACTTAAAACTATATACAGAATAGGGTAACTGTCCCTATTAATGTGCTTTTTAGCCAACTTGCTTATTACTGAATTAGTTATTAAATATTGTTGCTTTAATTTCATCTGCTTGCAATCAATATCGGTTTTTCAACTATTTCTTTTTCTTATATTTCTTTAATTTAAAAAAAATGTTAATACTTTATAATATTTTTGACAAAATTAAAAAATATGTTTTTGTCCCTATTAGTGAGTCCTCCAAGCGGCGATGGCCCTATTAATGTGCTCCCCAATTTGTGTGCCTATCCACATTTGCCTCATTTTAACATACAGTTACTAAAACAGGTAATAAATTTAAGCTAATTGTTTATGTTAATATTACATAAATCATTGTTTCAATTATATTTATCTCAATGTACACTCATAACACAACGTTCTCTCCAATACACTAATAGGGACAAATTTAAAATCTTGCGGGACGTATTACTGGATTCACATAAATTCCTCATATCTTTCGAAAAATATTTAAAGTACTTTAATACTCAAAAAATAAAATATTATTTTCGGTATATCGTATATGCATTAATAATTTAACTTAACAAGAAACAATATTTTTTCTTATTTATTCGTGCTAGTTTTCTTTATAACTTATCCAAATACAAAAGCACACTAATAAATAGGGCCAGGCACAGTAATTGGGACAGTTACTTTATATTTGTTGCGAAAGTTTCGGCTATTTGACGTGAAAGAGCAACGTTTCAGCTTTAAGAATTTGTTTTTTTTTTAATTGCAGTACGATGATTTTTAATGGAGTTATGAGTAATCAAAGTCAGAATGATTCTTTTTGCTTAACTTGCGATAATTCAGGAACGAAAAATCGTAGAAATATTTAAAAAAAAAACGATTTTGTAGAGGAAGCTTCAACGGTAGATAATTGAAAATTTGCTTAATTTTTTTTTTGAACATGCTACAGACCTACAAAGCAAAAAGAAAATTTTTCATTTTTTTCAGCTCGTACTTTTAAGTGTTTTTTATACATATACATAAATTAAAAACTCACATAAATTCAAAAAATATAGCCATTCGACAGTTTAAAGATTTCAAGCTTTAAAACCCTTTTTTTAAATTTAAATTTTGTTTATTTTTTACGAAGATATTGTGTATATAATTTTAAGCTAACAAAAATCCGCAGAACTTTTTCTCCAACCCAATATATATATATATATAGTATGTATGTATATATAGGTATTTAAAAACGAATTCTTAGACGGATATATATATATTATATATATATATATCTGTATCATCGAGTGAACGATTATTTTATAATAACTTAATTTCGTACCCACGTCATACAGAGTTTACCGAAAAATGAAATGGGTGATCTGCCGACTATTTATTAATTCTTTGCGGAATGGGAATATGCGAATGTATCGTGTCAGGAGGACGAGAATAGAGATCGAAATCTCGTGGACACGTGTATGACATTTGCACACCGGCGTAGTGTGGCTCGACGTGGCTTTGCTTGGCGACGTCGCGTGTGCACGATCTCTCCTAGTTTTGCATTCCGTACACGTACCCCCGCAAGCAATTAGGTTCGTCTTCGGATTCCCCGCATGCTTTTCGACTCGTGCGACGTGCCATCGCACGAACATTAGTGCGAAACCAAATTCTCAATATTGAGTAGAGTTTCTGGATATTGAATAATTCTTGAGATACCGTTGCTGACTATTGCAGGATCATTTTAAGAGACCTCTCAGTCTTTCAAGGATTTAAAGAAATGGTTGGTATCGAGCAAGGAAAGAAGCAAGAGGAAAAGAGGAAAAGCGTGTGTACTTACTTTAATTTATTGAAAGAAATTTTGTGTTTATTAATTATATTTATAAAATTCAGATCTGTTGGAAAAATAATTTTTGGGAGAACACATTTTAAGGACTTGATTAATGGATGAATAATTCGATGACTAGTATCTCCATTTCTTTTTCTTTTCATATTTCAAATTATATATTATTACGTTTTCAAAATGCTTATTTAGTTAGTAAATTGCTTTTATATAATGATTATATGAAGAATGTCGAAAAATAGAAAGTGAGAGAAGATTCATGACTAATGTATTCAACAGCTACTTTTGCATATATTATTCCACTTGAAAATCGTAGACAGTAGTAAACACCTTAAATCGTCACTGAGAATATGTTAATGAACCGAGATAACACATGTACTGAATACTTTGCTGAATTTTAACGAAGTTGCTCAAATATCTTGAACTAGCTCTTTATTATTGAAGGCAGTTTTCATGTTGGTTATATATATATATATATATATAAATGAACTCGCGGTCAATGATATGTATCGATCATCGTTAAAACAATATTAGATAGAAGTCTCATTATAGTTCGTAGCTTCTGTTACGACAATGACTACTTGGCATTGACGTTATACTGCTGAGCCGATATTGTTCAGTGCGCGCCACTGCCTCTCTCGCCAAGCATCATCCGCATACGTGGGATTCAATTGGAAGATAATGCGTCTTCCGTTGCATCTTTCGCTGCACGCACATGCGCCTGTCTCTCTTTCTCTCTTTTTCTCGCTTTTTGCTTCTCTCTCGGTGGAAGGTGCATGCAATGCGCATGGAGATGCGGTACGTTTCTCTCCGACGAGGAGGAGAATCAGGAGAAGATGGATGCAGATTGAGACGATTACTCAGCTATGAAATTTTCTTGACTATTGATTTTGAAAAGATTCGGTTTTCATTATATACAATAACGGAAAATTGAGGTGAAATTTATGATTAAAAGAGAAATTCAATGTGTCGTCACACTAATGTCGTCCTCTTTAATTATAATCATAATATTTCTAATTAGTATTTTAAAAATATATTTTTGTAATATTATTAATATTATATTTTATTTTAATACTTTTGTTATTAAAATAATATTTTTTTATATTTTTTTTCTTTCT
>NW_017305705.1:2008357-2019427 GCF_001594115.1 Trachymyrmex septentrionalis
TTTATATTTTGATATTGAAATATGTGTGTTATATTTGATATGTTTAGGCTATTTTACAAAAGTCCTCGGTGTCGGTAGAAATCGAGGTGAGACCGAGACAGCTGGTGCCAGACACTAATTGCTTCATCGACTACCTGCAGCAATTGCAGATCATCGCGAGAGCCACTTCCGGCGCGCAGCCAATCTACACTCTCATGGTGCCGCTCGTTGGTAAGTGAAAACAAAAGTTTAACATATTATTGGCGCAGGAAAAAGACGGGCGAGAGACAAAACGTGCGTCGCTTGGCCTCCGATCTCGTCCATCATTTTTTGACTAAAGATTGTCGAGTGTCTCGAAAGAAGATGGATGTGCTACACTCCACAGTAATATGATTTGGATTAAAACTTTTTCCTACCTTTAAAAACGCGTGGAATAATTATTAATAAATAAAGAGACAAATTGTATTATAACATCATTCATCTTTATCGGATAAACGAAACTAGAAGAGAATTTCGGTTTATCAAATATTGTAAACTCTATTGCTCTATCTCGTCACTACACTGTTACGTTTATCTCGTAAAAAAATAATCTATTTTTCAAAGACTGAAAACATGACAGGAAGAAGTTAGGATTAAGAAACGATTTTATTCATCGAAAATATAAAATCTTTCAAGAAATTTTGACGACTAATTCTCATTTCTACACATATTTTCTAAGTTCTTTGGAGTGGAAATTAAGCCAGACTTGAAAAAGAGAGTAGCTTTAGTTTTTAATCTTTAAGAGTGAGATTTCATTCTTTAAAAAAGAGATTTACGGCAAAAGTTTTAGAGAGTACATTAATTGTACTCTCATTACTCGAATACATTACTCGAATTATCTATATTTTATTATCACAATTACTGTGCACAATTAAATCGGTTATTATAATACTGTAATCAGCTATTGGCGCATCGAACGTATCTATGAAGTATCTAAAAACTGTACAATGACCGAACACACCTTCTCAGGGGTTGTGTCTAGATAATGTCATCGAAGAGAAATGACGCGACCAGTCGGAGGTCGCGCCTCGGGTCAAAGCAATCGCCGGTACGCAAACATATTCGATTTGCCTTGTCTCCGACGTTAAGCGAAGCTGGAGACGATAGTCGATTCGTCGATCCCTAGCGGAGAATAGTTCATTAGGTCATCGTCATTACGCGTCACTTGTCGCAGAACTTTCCTGCCCCCTCGTCCTCGTGAGAATGGATTGTCCCATATATCCCTGGCGCGAAATGCTTTGTTCGATCGCGGGAGCCGTTTGCTGGATCGAACTCCGACCGATACGGCTATTAACGGCGCTTGCGTCAGCTCCTGGAGGATGATGACATTGAGGAATGCGAACCGCTGTCGATTCCTTCGCTCCAATTAGCGTTGAGCAATTCCTTTCGAACGCCGTCGATCAGTCGCGCGCATTGTCGGAGAGCATTTCCTTTAACGGTCTCACATCGAGAGATACGACCCGAACGAAATCATGGTCTCGAGTCATCGTCGTTCTCGAAGCAGTTAAATCTGTAGCACTCCACAGCATTCCGATTTAAAGCCGTGTTATATCTTTATTGCGTTCCGCTATGGAGATATAACAGTACTCGCGCTATTCTATATATATATATATATATAAATTCTGATTTTTTTACAAACTAGACTTTACTAAACAATATTAAGAATCTTTATTTTACAAACTAAGTTTACATTTTCAGGGCAGAATTATCTCATTTTAGAATTAATAGAATTTTTTAATACGCGTAGTGTATATAATGCGTTGTATATACTAATTATGTATATAGTACAATAAAGTATATAATTTGTATAAACTTTTTAACAAGTTAGACTTTAGGAACTTACATTCCCAAGACAGATTTGTTTCATTTTAGAATTAACGGAATTGGAATGTGCACACTAATTAATTATCGGATTATTTGATGATGAAAGAGAAACCATTATAATTGATGATAGCTTTCAATCAAATTTTTGTTGGGGAAGAAGTCTGTATTCATAAAGAATGTTATGACGCGGGACTTCGATACGCGTACAAGTAGTTCGTAATTAATTTAAATTTTATGATTGCCGATATATTAAGTTGCGTCATTAGGATCTGTTAATTATTATTCAGATATTAATTATTATTTAATGAAACATTTGATGCGGCAGGGAGAGGAAATAGCGGTAAATATATACTACTGTATATCGTAAAGAATAACAAACGGATACAGGAGAGATATATATAAATGTGTAATTTTTAATTAATTAGAGGAAATATCCCGTTAAGTTCAGTATTGCGATTAGCAATTATATTTCTTAAAGTATAATTATATATAATTAAACTTTAAAAAATAATTATTTCTTTTATAAAACTAAAATAAAATAATATCTAAAATAAAGATTCTTAAATTATTTCTTTCATAAATATCTCTTCCTTTTACAAGAATTAGATTTAATTGGAGGTATTAAGTAAAAAGACTATCACAGTAATAGAATCGTCAAATCACATGTCACACGCCAATCGATGTGTTTTTTACAATACGATAATGCATACAGGACGCTCGTTTCTGTCAAACAGTCGATGATGACAACAACGATGACGCATGGCACGACGGAACGACTGGTTCTTTTTTAATAGTCGCGGTTTATAGACACTCGCTACTCAGCGAAACGCAATCAGCGATAAATTTACAATCTTCCACGGTGAGGCTGACATTTTCACGGTGCTTTATAATAGTAATGCGTCTAGAGTTACTGCTACGACGACAGGACGGACATTCGGAGCATTTATTGCCTCGAGCGCGTACATCTTAACCACTCGAGCCTCTAATCTCAGTTGTGATGTATTCATTTTCTGAACATTTATCTTAGAACGCATATTCGATTTCCACATGTAGATAAATATTTTCTCTAGCAAAGTTGTAATAATTTCATTCGCTGAATTAAATAAAACATGTAGGGGCAATAATGTGAAGAATTTTTCTGATTTTTAAAAATATCAGAATGATAGAATTTCTTGAGGTGATCGTGAAAGTTGTATGTGACACACTTGCTTTAGCGTTCAATCGAAGACAAGGCTGGTGGTCAAGGTTCAAGGCCGCTGAAAATTGAAAGGCTCATCAATCATCATCCCTATTACCAATTAACGCTGATCTAATCGTCGATTCAGCAAAATCGATTCACGGTGCCAATCCGGACATGGCATTTTACGGATCTGTCTTACGTCACTGTCCGTCTTATTTTGTTGTCATGTATTTACTGTCGATACTCCAGTGGAAGAGCTTCGAATTTATTAGGTAAACGTTTATTAGTAGGTAGTGGCCATTGCGATAGAGCAAGAATACGTTTTGCTTCGAAGATTTTGACAAGCATTATCACAATCGTCGATTAATGTCGTAGAGTCATCGCATCGTATTTGTTATTTTTTTTTTATTACGTTACTTCATATATAAAAATACTCGTTTGAAAGCAAATAATTATGAGGAAGTGGAGCAAAACTAATAGAAGGAACTAATAGAACGAATTTTTAAAACACGGTAGTACTCGAAAAGAAGACTGTGGAAGTTGGCACGATGAGAAGTGCGCACAAAAATAGACGGTATAATATATTCTTAGCATGTAAATTTAATAAATAATCTAACTACATGATGTGTGATAAAACTAACGTTTCATCTTATATTCGAGTCATCTTCAGGGACGCAAATAGTAAATAGCAAAAATGAAATTAATATGTCTGTTAAAAATTAATATGCGAATATCTAAGAAATGGATTATTAAAATAAAGTGTTTCGATAACGTTATGAAAATGGATTGCAAAGTTTAGAAAACAGAAGATTGGATTTTAAAGTTGTAGTCCGGTGATACGGAGCATTTTAATTTATTTTAGGTGGACACCTACAATCGCGTATAATTTCAAGATTGATTATTATACATGTCGATATTTTAGCAGCAGAATATTTATCGCACGGTGATAAATGACGTCTGCAGGCCTAGGTGATAAATAATGCAGTTTCCCGTATTCTCTCGCTCCGCAGTTATTCTTTCTATTTCCGTCCACCCTGTCTCGCAAACTTCATCCACTACCGACCGCCCTTGCCAGTTCGTCGGGGGTCGGGTCTGGAAGGAGGATAAGGCTGGCAGGCGGTTAATTTATCGAGTCGGGGAAAGTTTGGTGAACCTCCTATTTGCATTTTCCGTAGATTGCTTCTCTGTGCGCTCTCGCGCGGCAATCTGTGGCGAATAAAGTTGATAAAGCTCTCTCTCACAGCGTTCATGATAATCTACTTCCCCCTCTTCCTCTGAAAAAAAAAAAAAAAAAAAAAATCGTCTGTCTGTACAGGGAAAATAAAAAATTAAAAATGACAAATAAGTTGCGAAATGAAACGAAATTGTATTTTGAATTTATCGTATCACCTTTTGATAGAAATTGAAAAAAAATTTTTCCATTTCATTTTAAAGACTTCTGTTGCGAATTCTGTTAAAAATGATCAGTTGACCAAATTAATTTCTAAAGACAGTAAATCAGTTAAATATAAGAATTGCCAATTAAGGAGAAATCTTTTTGGTTTACGAATATGTATGGAAATTGTAACAAAGTTTATAATCAGATCCGGCCGATTACCTTTTAGTAAAAAATTGTCTTTTTAATCTTGTTACTTGTCCGCTTTGTGCGTTTCTCCTTTTCCTTTTTGTCGTTCGTGCGGGTCGTGGGGTCGAAAAACGAAAGTGCGCCTTCATGCAAAATCGGCCGACGTGCTGCCCTTTGACCTCGTCGGCCAGTCGGCCGACCACGAGCCCGTCTGGCTCTTGGATGGCGAGCAACGGTGAGCGTTCACAGTTAGGTTCTCACGGCTCATACATGAATGCATGTATGTGGCTTGAAACGCTCGCGATGGAGCTCGATGGCAGCGGCGTACCGCGGGCTGCCTCCTGGCTACGTTTTATACGTGGGCGATATCAGTACGGCGGTCGCCGATCGTTGGGGAGAGTGGCTTTTGAACGCAGCTGTGATGGTCTTTCGCTTTAACAGCACGTCACCATCCCGTTTTCCTCCAATCTCGGCCATGAAGACGAGATCGATCTCGTCGAATGAACATGTCGCGTAGGCCACGTAATAGTCACAAGACTTTTCTTTTGAATCTTTGGATTTTGTATTTAAATAGAAGAATTTTAATTTAAGTTATTTGTGTGCATTTTATTTGAAAAAGTTTGAAATATGAGAGAGAGAGAGTAGCTGTGCGGTTGACATTAAAAAAAATGGAAAAGTCTATGAAAAAATCTTTGAATGAATCATTTTGGCTATCATCGACCATTGATAAATTATACGAATGAGGGACTCTCTCGTCTACGCTTATTATTTCTATATCTCAAATTTCCTAAAATTTTGCTACTTTTAATATATACTGTTATCTTTTCACACGTACAATAAAGTATTATATTATATTATAACTAACTGAGCAGTATATTATCATGAATTATAATGACTCGTCTTATGATAAATAAATTAATTTGTTTTCTGCACAATTTCTTTTCTTCTCTTCTGTAAGGATCAAATTAAGATACACACTTTTTTTTTTTACATTTATATAATCAATTCGAAGAGATTAATCTTGATTCCTTTGTGTATTCTCGTGCACGCGACGTAAATTTCGACACGTCCCTTTCACGCGTGCTTAACGAGTGGACATGTTTTTTGTTACAGTACTAAATGAACTCGAAGGTCTAGCTCGAGGCGCCGATGCGAGAGATTGTCCTCCAGCGTCGAGAGCGACTCTGAATCCTGAGCATGTGGTGCGAGTTGCCGAGAGCGCCAAGGCGGCATTGGCCTTCGCGAGAAGTCGAAATCCAGCGATCCGGTGCTTAACCACGAGGGGCACCGTTCTCACATCCAGCACTTTTACGGTGGAGGAAGATGTCGACAAGGTAAGTAAGAAACTGGACAAACCTCGATCATTCGATACGCTTACATTCGCCTCTTAAATAACTGTTATTCGGCATGCTGAGGTATTTAGAAGCCAAAGTTACATCGATCATTGATCGCGAGACCTCTGATGAACAATCCTTTGTTCTTTTCGTCTTCTTTTATCTAAAAATCTTAGTACATTCTCTTCTCGAAGTCATTGCGATTCGGAAATGAAATTGATGCGTTGTACAATTTCCTTCTTCCTCGTTTTCTTACTTTTTTCCTTTAATCTAAGAAGAATTTAATTATTTATGTTCTGTTACCTTTTTGTGAATTTAATACTTCGTCGTCGTTAATTTCAACTATCACATCAATATGTTTTATAAGAAAATAATGCAATTCCGAATATTATATGGCGATTAGAAAACCCGTTTTGATAATCGATTTGAATACGTAAATTATTAAGGAATCGTTATTTTCATTGCGATTTTCTATCTAAATGCCTGCGGCGTGCAACGACAAGCGACACGATAAAACGAATCGATTGTGACATTCAGTCGATAAGATTCTAACAGTTACACGCAGAAAGTAGCCAGGTATAGTACAAACCAGTCGTTCCCAAGACCAATGGTAGCAAAGAAAGGTAGGCGGGGTGTTCATTGAAGCGCGAATGTTATGATAACGAGCCGAGAACACCCACGTAGTTTACGTGCGAAGTATTTTCTGTACTATTTGCGATTTGTTGCCTTATTATTTCGTGTTAGCATAATTTTCGTGATTGAATAATAGAATTTTTTTTAATGCCAATTTTTTTTGTCATAAATTTTCAAAGATTGATTCTCCGTTAAGTTATTTGCTACTATATTTAAATAGAATGTGATTATTTACTGAATTATCAGCATATTCAGAATTTTTATGGTCTTGTTCTAGGATGGATTGACACGGAATGACGATAGAATATTGACTACGTGCCTCAGTCTTTGCAGAAGCATCAAGGATCAAGCAAACGCAGGTAGATATGAACATCGCATTGAAATATTTCTTTCTATTTCGTACAATAGTTCCAATCATCATTCTTGTTTACATGCGTATTTAAAGGGGTATTTCAACTTCCCCCCGAAATTTATTATTAAAAAAGTTAGATTTAAAAAATCTAATATTTTTCCAGAGTGTTTACTACTTAGACAATTTGAAATTTTTTGGGGATTTTTTAACCTTGAAAATATATTATATATCAAAAATTTTTATGGAATTTTATTAGTATTTTTGAAATTTTATTTTAAAATTTTTTAGTTTTGAAAACTTCGGTAATTTTTTAATGATAATATACAATAAAATGTCAATGACGATCGGTTAGCAATAAGTAGCATATACATCCGCGTATATTTATCGTACAGTTTTGTGTTCTCGCGAAATTTTATTTAAAAAATTAAAGTGATAGTGGAAGATAACACTCAGCAAAAGAAAGTAGCTCACTGAGAGTGTATTATATTGAGTTTCTTCCCTCTACTATCCTATAGATTTTGTTACTTCAATTGTAGAAAATAATAGATGTAGTCTTGTGGAATCCCTTCCACTAATTTATACTTTGCTTACGTTACTTGCAAACCGATTAAAAAAACTTATTTTAAAATTGCTAAAGAATATTTTCATCTTACTTGAAATTTTGAACGAAAGAAAATATCTGGAAAATCCGAGAATCCTCAGCAAATTTTTTACAAAAGTTTAGTGAATGCTCTGTTTTCCCATTCAAAATAATCAGGAATGAGAAGGAAACATTTTAAGCTTTAAAATATTTAAAAAAGGCAATTTATTAACATAAAAATTGCTGTTTGTGTGACGATAGAATTGATAAAAATCTCCTCTGAAGAAAGATCCTTAATACACTCATGTTTCATGATTAAATGTGCCATATATTCGATGTTATTTTAAACTTTTTATAGAAGAAAATACTTTTTTCGTCTGTACCGGATTCTAAATTAGTCAGGAAAGAATGGTCTTTCCTAGATTTATTAAAGAATATATCCAGATGAAATTTTTTGTTCTTACGACGTTACTGAGGATCATCTAGAGGCAATATTTCGCTAGCTTTTTATCAAAGACTTTCGAGACAAGAATAATCGAATTAGTAGCGGGAGATGATTCTGCGTAAGAGAGGTCAATAAAAAAAATTGGGGAACGGCTTTTGCCTTAACAGAGGAGGGACAGCCGAGACGTTTGAGACGGGAGGTGGTTCTACTCACGGAGGACCGGAACCTGAGGGTGAAGGCTCTGGCCAGGGACGTGCCCGTGAGGGAAGTTCCCGATTTCATGCAATGGGCTGGACTCGGCTGAGATGACATGACGTGATCGCGACGAAACTCCGAGTCTCACTTGACGATAGAAATCTCCTGTGTTCCTGCCGCACGAGCCCGACCAAATGTCAAACAAGACCAACGCAACGAGAGAAAAAGTAGAAAAAGAAAAAAAAAACGCTCGCGTCATTGCGGATCTTCATTATGGCTCTTTCGTGACTGATCGACCATCGACTATGCGCACACGACGTTGTTATCGCGTAAGTCTATATCGCAAGTTTTGGATATTCAGATCGTCTCCCAACGGCGCTCTTTTTTTTTTTCTAAATTTTTAAAAAATCCAATTACGAAGAAACCGCGAAGTGCGATGAACAGAAGCAAGTTTTACTGAAGAAAAAGCTAAGCGCGAGCGGTCCCGTAAAATTGCGAATGAAGTACGGTACGAATGATGGAGAAAGAAACAGGCTCGGAGCCTGTCGTTTGCCGTTTCGCTTGTCGGAAACGCGAGCTATTCGAAGGCTCCACGAGAATGAGGCGTGACACTACCTACCTTGTACCCCTAACTGTTCCGTGTATCTCGAACGTGCAGAGATAAAAATCCCAAAGAGAGTCTTTTCACACGGGGGGACCGTATAACGGGGCGGTCCGAAAGACACGTTGAATCCAGAACGTTCACAGCCATGGCATACACCGAAGTAAAATCGAGAGACAACCGACAGGGACATTGATTGTTTCGAAGAAAAAGCGAAGAAAACGGTAAAAATAGAGCTTTACTATCTTGAAGTGCTGTCACTGTTTGTAGATTGTTTTTATCGATAACCGCCTATTGCGGCTGTATAACTATTTTGTATAATTTTCTTTGCCAATATTTACTTTGTTCTCGTGTGAGAACGTTTATTAAAACTTTTATATCGCATGTGTACGGTGTGTAGTTTGAGATGCGACGACGATG
This sequence comes from Trachymyrmex septentrionalis, assembly GCF_001594115.1. Taxonomy (NCBI): domain Eukaryota; kingdom Metazoa; phylum Arthropoda; class Insecta; order Hymenoptera; family Formicidae; genus Trachymyrmex; species Trachymyrmex septentrionalis. Next base: position 2,017,504 of record NW_017305705.1, read on the forward strand.
CGTTCGCGTCATCGTTTCGCTATCAATCGCGAAACGTGTCTTTTTATCCGTTCCGCGCGAATCTGCCGTGACATTTTCCACTGGATCCGATTCTCTCTTCGTTTTCTTAACGCTAAAGCCATTAACATCATTACCTTTAAGCTGCCATAAAGTGAATTGTTAACGATTCGTTTCCAACGAATGCGTCATCTGAGATATTGACGAAGAATTGAAATGACAATCGATGTGTAACGCGATTGTTGACCGTATGCTCGATCGTCGTCGAATTACTCTCGGGAAATGTTAGGAATGATCAAAATCATTTTTGAAAATCAACATCGATCTGCATTTAAATGCACGTGTGCAAATTATATTCAATGTTTATTATACATATCAATATTTTCAAAACAAAATTGATTATTGATATTATAATTTTAATACGAAATTTTTTTAATGTTCGTCGTGGAGAATATATTTTGTACATTAATTCTTGATTTTTAAAAATCCTCTTTATCGATTATCTTGAAGTAAACGTACATCATGTCCGAGATGTGAATATTTTCAATGTACACCATGTCCGAGATGTCCTTTTCATTGCTTGCGAGTACTCGCTTGTATAGCATATACATTGACATCGATGTGGTTCACTGGCTTAAGATTAGGAACTAACTTAAGGAGAGAAGGCGAAATTTTATTCCATGAGATGCACGATTGCATAACCGTATGGTGTTCTTTATAATATCAAAGACTAGCTTTTACCAATAAGCGGAGGAATGTATCCTACAGATGTTAGCTACGATCGCTATTATAAACATTCCGTGTCGGAATTATATGTATCGACGAGATTTTTCATTAATGTCGATTTAGCGATCATTATGCTCGGCTACGTCATTGCGAAGTGCAATTAAGACGATTATCGTGAGTGCGAAGTAAGATTCGCAAAATAATTCGCATGGCATGGAGTCGAATAGAGATATTGAGAGATCGCTTCATTCTTGCGAATTCTCGAAAGCGCGAACGCGACTTGCGCGCGGATGTCGATGTTTTCTTCGCCGATGTTTTTAATATTACTCGGTTTTACCAGATACGTATACGAATTTATCTTTCGGGAGAAAGTTTATCTTTCGGAAGGCGCACAGTAGTCGAGGCAAACGCGCGACCAGCAAGGAATCAGCGGGACCGATGATCGAGTAGCGAACACGATGTCCTATTTTTCGACAGAGATAAGATAGTTACTTAATGCTCCTTAGCGTATTGAAGTGTATGCGTGTGTGAGAATGTGTGAGAGAGAGAAAGGGGGGGGGAGGGGGATAAAGAGAGAAAGAGAAGGAGAAAATGGCAATTAGATTAACGGAGAAGGAGAGCCAGCGAAAAGGGAGAAAAGAACGCTCGACATACTAAAGACCGTATCTACGATAAATCTCGATGCTGTCCGAAGTCTCGTCGGAATTCCTGCGAATTAAATCGAATCGGTAAGTAGAAGAAGTGCCCACCCACTATACCACCCGGGCAGAATCCTTTCGTCACACCGTGATGTTCCGCTTGACAAACCACGCCGTTCTGAGTAGAAAAAAGTCCTGCCGACTAAGGGTGTCTGTTCAGCGGTATTTTAAGGGCGCGTAAGAAGCATATTAAAATATCTCTGTTGTGTGGAACATTTTCTTTATATTGAAAAAAAAAAAAAATGTTTACGTACAAGGATTCTATTTATGGATTTAATATCGTATACTTGAGGAAAATCGCACGAATTCCCGAGATCTCGCCTTTCTCGCTTTCTTTGAAACGCGTTGAGGTCTTATTTAAGTATATACGTACTTTTTAATGTCGTCATAAGAAGATGGTGAAGTAGCATTCATCAACGATGCTTCATCAGATCCAGGATCGGCACGTTGAAAGAATAGAGAGAGAGAGAGAGAGAGAGAGAGAGAGAGAGAGAGAGAGAGAG
>NW_017305705.1:2019527-2037527 GCF_001594115.1 Trachymyrmex septentrionalis
GAGAGAGAAAATGGAGGGGGAGACCGCGAGTTTCGCGCCTGTAAAGCTGTTCATATCTCTCGTCCTTCGGCGTGTCCGTTTGCTTTGACATCTTTTTCTTTTTCCCCTGTCACCTCCCCCCCCCCTCGTTGCCGTTTTTAGCTCAATTTTTTATTCAAACCTTCACAGCGAGAGAAAGTGTGTATCGATGGAGTTTGGTGAAGCCCACTCGAAGCACCGACGATGTACACTGTCATTGTGTTTCATTAATTTTTAAGTATAGCCTTTCGTAGCCTTTTTAATGCGCGTGTTCGGTCACCATAAGTGACCGATAATTAATCTGACGTTTGGGATAAGATACGTTTGCGTTGAGAAAAGAGTGCGACGGATGGGCGAGCGAAATCGATTGCGCGAATGCACCTTGTAGTCGCAAATATCATAGGAATGCTCGAGAAACACTCATTTTCTTAAACCGACAGCTATTTTTTAGAGATATTTTTTATAATTAAAATCAAATGTAAAAAAAATCACAGTTGAGTCAAGTCACTATTTTAAAGTGCTTTAAGTTTTATCGAGTTTATTAAACAAAATCTTCGCTTTCGTGAAAAGTTTGGTCTGTTACATACATTCGAAGACTGAATGAGTATTAGCTATTGTATTACGAAAGAAAAAAAATTATAACTATCATTGTCGAAAAGAATGAGAGAGAAAGTAAGATATTGAAATTCGGATTATTATTTCGAAAATGCAGTTTGCGCATCTGATCGATTGTCGGTTTTTGAGGAAAGTGTTTAGCGATAATTCACTAAACACCCTCTTAGTTTAGTACAGGATAATAATCAGGGTATAGTTTGCAATTATACTCCGGGCATATCACAGTATATTTACAATATATCATCGCAATAATTTTCTTCTGCAATAGTTATAGTAGTGCAATAGACACTCTACCCACGAATAAGACCACCTCAATAGAACTATCCGTCCCCGAGCATCATAATCTATTTTCATTGTTTCGATATAGCATATCTTCACTCACCTCCGGTCTTTCAACTTTGAAATTGCATATGTCGATCTTGCGAGTAGTCTCGCCAGCTACTCCGATCGGCTTCGACGCGCGATCGAGTTCACGTTAGCCCGTGCTTGAGAGAAAGAGAGAGGTCTGCGAAACGTCTGAGAAATATAGGTAGACGTTTGACGTAAGATAGACGTCGTGATTTTTAGTACCGATTTATCTCGGACGTTGACAAGCGATATCCTGCGATTATACGTTCTCTCAACGCCCTCCGCTTCCGAGATAACTCTCACACCGTAAGTGTACCTATATTCATATTGTATATAGGTATACATATATATATATAATTATATATAATTAAATACATTTATATATAATTATACATATATAAATACACCCACCCGTCACTGATTTTATGCTAGATTTTTGCAATATCTCTAATCTATGTACATGTATTATTATGTGACGAAGCAAAAGAACACGCGATTCATTTGTATTTCGTCTGAGGAGAAGTTTGCTGATAATGCGATATGATAATGACGACAGTGATGATGAGGATGATTATGATGATGATGATGATGATGATGATGATGATGATGACGACGATGATGATGATGATGATGATGATGATGATGATGATAACAAAACTGTGAGGATGACGCTATGAAAGCAGAAGTTTTTAGGCTAATCGTTTATTACATATTATGAGAAATGTCGCTACTAATAGTGTTACCACTTTGAATATTCAATAAAAAGTTGAGACTAGCGTTATTACATTATGTACCTTATTAATTATTATAATTATATAGTATTATAATGATTATAATTATATAAGATTTAATAGTATATAATATTCTCTATTTATTAGAGCGAAAATCTCAAAATCTATCCATATCAAACTTGCTTTACAGATCCTGTTTGCATTTTTAGCAAATTAATTACTAGGTTTAATTATTACCATATATGTGTCACTTAACAGTATTCTTCCTTATATCTCCCTTAAAATTCCTTACAACTTTGTTCTTTTTCACAGATTTTTAAGTTTAACGGCAGTTACAAGTTTTTCATATTTAATTGTAGACAGAGACATGCTCATTATTACGCCTGACTAATATATTACTAATAAGCAATTTATTCTACTCGGCAGGATATAACGTATAATTTTTGTCAGGCTATGATGACTACGAAAACGAGGTCCAGCACGTCAGATTTTTTTTTTTAGATCAAACGTGTCTTGCGTACTCTTTACCTAGTTCGCGAGATTTAGGCTTGCGAGGTACACGGAAAGGATTCTCATATGATAGAGTCGTTGACACGCTCGACCTCGTTATATCTTCATCGTCGAAGGTCCGCGCGCAGTACGGTATTTCTCTTAGGTGCACGACTAAGGTCGCCCGAGTCATCTCGAGTACTACTCTTTTTCTACACGAGGTGTGTTCAGGTAGGTACGTTTTTCACGAAAGCCATGAGCGACAACGGGCACCGTTATGGCACCTCTATGGCAGTACGTACTCGTTTCTTGCCACGATCGACAAAATCCAATATCCATTATCGACATCACGATTCCGTTCGAAGCGTGAGTCGTGTCTTACGTTGCTAATTATCCGGTTTTTTGCCATGGCTCGTCATTTTCCTCTTTTAGCTATTGTGAACTAATAGATGTTTTTTAAACATATTGTAACTACATTTATTCACTTTGCATTTTTAAAGCATATTTACATATTAAAAGATACCTTCAAAATAATTCTTATTAAGTCTTATTTTTTTCTATTTACCGATCAATGACTTGGTTGTAAACTTCACAAAAAGATTAATAGAAAAGAAAAAATTATGTATGATTATACTGATATCTCTAAGAAAAATTAAATTGGAAGCATAAAAAATTGAAATTGAATTTTAAGTAGCAAATATGAAGCTTTTTGAAAATTTTTTAAATAAAAATATTTAAATACAACACGGAGGTGTTTCGTTTTACATACTTCAATTTTTTAAGTCCAAAGTATCTATGCCTGATTGCTTTTAAAACATATACATCTTTATTCGAGAATTTGACAGAGTAAGTTTCGGAATGTCTTAGCGATAAGTGACAAACAGTACGTTTTCGATTAAACGCAATCAACAGAGACACCAGGAGAAGCAGCTCGTTCTCTTCGACGAGAGAGTCCGGCTATTTTTACCCAGTCAACCTTGAACTTGCTGCTGCCGCCGTCGCCGCTCCTGCTGCTGTTGCTGCTGTTGTTGCAGTGATCTGATCACCAATAAAGAGACTTATCTAATTCTGAGAAAGGCGATCGTCTGTCGCGACTAAGGGTATAAGTACTCACGTTGTATACTCATCGACGCCGTACCACGAAAGCGTATATAACGTGACGTAGACTTAACAACTTATCGGGAGACACACATATCGGAGATGGTTGCGGACCATTTAGCACTTTACATTCTACTTTGTGATTATTTTCTCATTCTTTACATATATCTAAGAATTATGCATATAGAAACATTAAATTTTTATTCTAGATGTTTTATTTATATTTTATCCATCAACTACTTCCTTGTAATTCATGATTATCGCCAGATTTATTTTTTTCTAATTTTGTTTTTTTTTTTTTTTGATGGATTTAAAAATAACGATATTTAGTTTTAGACAAAACATGTTTATTTCGAATTTCTGATAGTTTAATAAAACTACATAGAGCGGATACGGATCGGTAAGCATATCTAAAAGATACGAAGGGATGATTCCTCACACAAATTCAAAACGAAAACTTCATATGCTTGCATGTCCGAAACGGCGAATTTTCAAAGATATATTAAAATTGAAGAAAAAAATGGTTTTTTTTCAAAAATTTCGAAAATCACTCGAGTTGTTTTGATGAAACCTTGTATATTTACATGAAACATTTTTCATTAAAATAATTTGTGTGATTTTCGAAAATTTTAGAAAAAAAACTTTTTTCCTAACCCTGACACTTTGTATCTTGGGAACTAAGCCGTGTTTCGGACATGAAATTTTTGTCTTGAATTTGTGTGAAGAATCATCTCTTCAAGTCTTTTAGAGTCCGATTCCACCAATGTAAGGATTAATTAAACTTTAATTAATCCTCTCGATTTAACTTACTGTTTATCTTTTTCTAATTTTTAGAATTAGAAGAAGAACAAATGAATCGAATCGATTACTTATATTGATAAATTTATATCGGTGGAACCGGACTCTTATCCAGTATCCACCCCAGTATAGATAAAAGCGCGCACTAAGCGAATTCGAGAGAAACAGTATAAGGCGGTCAACGCGAGAGTTATGCGGTAGCGGCCGCGAGATAACATAAATTCGCTATCTGATCGGACAATGCATCTCGCGATACGCGCGCTGGCGAACGGGGTGACCCGCATACCGAGTTACCTCGTCCTCGGGTTGAGCCGATGCACCAAGAATGGAGCTCGCGTTGCCGCTTGGTATTGTCGATCGTCGATACCGCAGCTCAGAGAGATCTCTTCTGCTGAGAAGCGATACGCGAATACTATAGTCACCGCCGTGCGTGCTTGCAGTCACGTATAATGGATTCCGTATGATAAATTCAAAGTCAGTCTTTTTACGGAAATTTTTACAAGCGATCAAATTTGTTGTTTTCTCTTAATTTTGTGAATATTATTATATATAATATTTAAATAATAAAGACGGGTTCGAATAAAATATTACATAAAAAAATATTACATTTAATACGGAATGATACATTTTATTGTTCATCTGTGCATTTATAAATTGAGAAACTTCGAGGGGTAGAAATTTTCGACTCTACGATTAGACATTTATCGAATGCACTCGTAAATGTTTTTCAAAATTTTAATTTAAATTAACAGCAAAAGGATTTAATTAGATTTCACAAGTACAGCTCGCGTCTCACGCGATCTCTTTCTCTTTTAGTTCTTTGTTCACTGCCGCGTTGCATTACGTTCAGAGGGCTGTAATCGAGTATCATTATATCGATTCTTTTATTGCTATTGAGAGGAACATTCGATTACGTTGATTCTTCGAAGGTACAGAATTAAACGACTTGAAATGGTCGACGGACAATTTGGCGAGCGATCCGAACGAGCGACGGTGGCTACCGGTCGGTCGTTGCTGCGGCAGCGGCCACGACGGCATCGCGTTTATGCGAGCAGCACGTAATCGCATTCACAACAGCCTGCACTTGTCTGACGGGAGTATAAAACCGGCGGGAGAACACAGAGGGAAGAGCCGCCGCCGCCGCCGCCGCCATATGGCGGCATAAAGATTCGCCCGCGCGTACGCTCGCTCGCTCGGCGCGCATCTGAAATCTAGCCGGCTCGCGTTTTCGTTCTCGATGTTTAGGAGAGCCGAAGGAGAACCGAGCAAATCAGGGGTCTCGGCCTCGCGGCCCCCCCCGACAAGCGCGAGGAAACGCATATGTTGGCTCTCTCTCTCTCTCTCTCTCTCCGGCGCGGCGGCACGGTGATGCTGCGAGCTACGTTCCCCGCCGTTTCCTGGTAGCGATTAACATCATCGTGCGTTCCCAACTTGTCCCCTTCCGCGAATAGAACGCACTTCTCTCGCGTGTACTTCTCTCGCGTAGTACCGTCGCCGGTCGCCGCGGTTCTCTCTTTCTTTCCTTCGTCGCTCGGTCCCTCGAATGCAGGTCGGTCGGGGGCGCGGATCCTTTTCTTTTCGCGCTGCCTAACAACGTTTCGGCGAACGATTCGAGCTGAGCCGCGCCGAGACGAGCGAGACCGGCGCAAGTTCAAGTTCACGAGGTCGTTGCACGTGTGGTAGGCAGGCATCGCGGCTCTCACTCGCCCGCGTGTGGGTGTATCTACGTACGCGGGGGCTCAGAGATCGGTCGGTGGTGTAGTCAGCTCGCGAAGTCAGCTGGCCGTGAGCCAGAATGCCGCGGCGACTGGATGACTCTCGATCGCGTCGGGTGGGCTCCGTGCATCCACCTCGATGTTATTTCTTTTAAGGGGAAATAGCCCGCGAGAGCACGCACAGGATGTTTTTTTGGGATAGAATTTTTTGTTATCACAGAACATTGGAGTTTAACCATGATTTTGATTGGGATGTTGAAATTTTAGATGAAGAAAAAGTTCTCAATAGAGAGCTTATCTCAGAAGCAATTCATATAAAAAAGCAAAGAAATGGCTTAAACATACACAAAGTGATACCGACTTATTAGACCCATTTTATAATGATCTCGTTTGTGCCAACTTCCATATTTCGGAAGGATTTTAACTTGTTATAAACAATTCTTTGTCTTCACCTCTCATTCGTAATTTTATGTTCAACGTTTTACTGATCAATTTGTACAGAACGTCGTTAATCTGTTCTCAAGCAAGTCAAAAAAACATTATTTTTTACTGATTACGTTTATGATTGTTGATATTGAACTAAAGTTTTTATTCTACTTTATTTTATTATAGTGACTTCCTTATCCTTAGTTGAGTATCCGTTAAGATACGATAGAAGAAGATAGTAGTCTTTACAGTTTAACGATGTTTCTTCACTTCTGATAACTTTTTACTGTTGACAACCTTATTTTGTTTTATTAGAATGCTTTTATTTACTGGTCTATGTACGTTAAGATGTTCACACTTGAAGAGGACACAATTACGATGTCGAAACATCTGTAACTTATTTAATTATTTTGTAATATATGACAATTAATTTCATAAAAAACATTCTATGCGTGCTCTCATAGGCTATTTCTCCTTAATTTATTTGTTAAATATTGCATTCTTTGAATAATTTATTATTATTGTTATTTCTTTTATCACACCGAACTGGGGATGATCGAGCGTCGACATTTCGATGATGTATATATGATCTGAAGAATTTGTATTCAAAAATGACGTACGCTTTGCTCTGTTTTATGATACTCTGTTTAGTACTCTGTTTTTTTAGTTCTCAATTTCTACTTTGTCGATATTATTAATATGTTCCATAACTTTGCTTAAAACGATTTTATAAAAATATCTTTTTGTTTTTTTTTTTAGAATGGAAATTGACTAAAATTAAGATTAAAATTTTGTGGACTGTTATATGCATATATATTTTTTTAAAGTTTCAAATAATTTTATTTTCTCAAATTTTTGTATGCTAAATCTGAATTTATCGTAAATATAGTAAACATATTTTTCATAGAGATTTTAAGAAAAAAAAATCCTAAAATATTAATAATAGTATTATATGATTTTTTTTAATCGGATCTCTTAAAAAAAAAAGAGATCCTAAAGAAGTTAGAAGAATATAACGTGACTTTCAAAAATTGATAACATAATTTTTTAAAATAAACATATGTATGTTAATGGTTATTTTTAACTGAGAAGTGACGCAACGATGACTTCTGAGGTTCCTGTTGAAAACGCGTAGTTATATACATGACGTAATTTTAGTAAAAATGATTTCAGCACGTTCAGGTTATCGTTTTCCTCCTTCGAGTCGCAAATTCTGTTTCCGAACTCTTACGTAATGTTTGCGGATGCAGGTATAAGTCATCGCGAAGCGAGTCGAGGCGATGTTCCTCGCCTTTCACGCACAGGTCACTCGTAGATGCGTTTTCTGTATTCGTCGGAGCGTCTTCTGGCTCGTCTGGGTTACGAAATGCGGTAGGTACACTGTACGAATGTGATAATCGCGCTCTTGCCCTTACCAGTTCCTATCCCGGCGACAAAAAGCCTGTTCTTTCAAGGAATGATGTTACACGCTGGCTCTTAAACTATCATCTTTCTGTGATAGTTCTACAAATCTTTTGCGAAATTTAGTCGGAAATTTTTTGCACCAGGGAAAGAAGGGAGAAGAGAGAACTATCGGTTTTATCTAAAAAGAATAATTTGTTATTCTAATAAATGTTACATTTAAATATTTGTTTTATATATATTTCTTATTTTTATAAAAAAATATTACCTATTATTTTATATGTGTACTAAAAGTAATCTGTATATACAAAAATTATTTGCTACTTCTATTACTGTTAATATAGTTTTTATTATTATATTATAACCTTAATCAGTATTCGCGAATCCAGTAGATACGGAATTTTCTTCTCTTTGTTGTGAGAGATGTTTATAACAAATATTTTTTACATAATTTTAAGCAACATATAATTCTATTCTCCGGATTTTGATATTTAAAGTGAAAAAAAACATCATACAATTATGTTAACTTTAAGCAGAAGTACGTTAATTTAAAGTACACTCAAGAACTAAGAATTAAAGGATTATAAAGAGCCTAATATTTTATATTTGCTACACTGAAAGATGATTAAATTTTAACACATATTCCTTTGAACAGTACTAACAATAAGTAAATATTTATTTACTGTAAGTAAATATTTATTTGCTTAATAAAAAAAACAATAGTTTAAATCAAATTAATGGTTTTTGTACTAAATAAATATATTTACACATTTTATAAATATTTGCTAACTTCAAACAAATTATTTATTAAAATTTAAACTTTTTTCAGTGCAATTCCATGCATTTATTCATTACTGCCATCCAAAGTATGACATTGTTTTCTGGCGTTAAGTAACTTAATTTAAGCGATGAGAGATCTTCCAACAATCCTCCTTTAGATGCACAAACTGGAAGTTTTCGTCGTAAACGCAGCAGCAGGTTGATCAACGATCAACATCATCGCGATAGCACGAAGCAGGATAAGGTAATAAAAGAGCGAGTCGATGTGGCGTTAACATCATCGTACGAACAAATGCGACATAGCTCTTCGCACTCGCGAAAGCCATATTATACCACCACCTACCATCGCTCTTCTCCATGACTTCGGCCGTGTTGCGTACGTCATGTGCCGCGTGTCAAGCTTCAAAGCTAATTACTTCGTGCGACCGGGGGTCAAAGCAAGACCACACAGTCGCGGCCGTAACTCAGATCTATTATATTTCGCAGATTCTTGCACTCTTCGCATTTCCTTTCTTTTTTCTTTTTTACCTTCCCTTCGTCGTTCCGATATTTCCTTTCCGCGACGAAGCGCTCATTGAGGTCCTAGCATCATCGACGTGATGTTTAATAGCGTTCCGGAGCACTGCCATGCATTCGGTAGTACCTAATCACGACTGTCGCGGCTGGATCGCGAATGAGTGCCTAAATGTCGTAATTAGCTGATTCGCAATAATTTAATGTATTTTTTAGCTCTAATTTAAAAGAAAGATAATTCAACTTTTAATATTTAATTTTAATTATGGAAAATTTAGCGTGTGTACAATTGTGCAAATATATACTAAAATATATACATTAAAATTTTAATAATTTTTGGAAATACGAACCAGTATTCTAACGTTATTTCTCATATCCATCCTTCGAAAGTAATTTATATTTTGACATATTGGTCATAATTAGCAGCTGAGTTCACTTTGCCAAACAGCTAACTGACTGAGATGTTTTCTCAAATATGGAATTTAAGACTCCTTAGTTGCTCTCCTTTAAATCTATTCGGCACGTTTAATTTCTTAAGTGATATTGCTGAAGATGGCTTGAACTCGAGCCGAAACATCCGATTCTTTCGATTCTTTCGATCTGTAATGATTTGAACAATACATTTATTAATTATTTTGCACGATTAACTGCGTTCGATTATTGCTTTCAATTGCCCGCCAATCAATGTACTTTTATTTTTTTTATCTCGAGAGCTCAATTTTATTTTATTTATTGAATTTTCATATCTTTGCTTCTATTTTTCCTCTAGACACATTAAAGTAAGGTCGATATTAAAAAAGATGACAAAAAAAAACAATAAAATTAGGAATGATTACCAATTTTGCTTATTTATTGTTTCTCTGTTTGTTTGCTTCAAAGTATTGAATTTTATTTACCGCATCCAGGGAAAGATAAAAGCATCGACAAATGTTCTGATTAATTCAAGAAATCATATAATATGCCGAGCACAGGACTGGCCTCGTCGGTTAAAGAGGATACTCGTCCGCGGTGATCTTTATCTATGTAGGAAGTCATTCACTCGTTTTTCCTCATCCTCGTCCGCGCAAGCAGATCCAATCTCGCGCCGTGTGTTAGGTAATGCTCTTTCCGACCGCTAAATGCACATCGTGGCCGTTGACTTCCTCCCTTTGCCCAAGCGCTTTACGTTAGGCGACTCTCTCTCTCTCTCTCTCTCTCTCTCTCTCTCTCTCTCTGTTGTTACCTGCTGCACTGAAGCCGCCACCGTGCAATATGCCGTATTGCATTAGCGAGTTGCTTCTTCGTTTCTCTTTCGTCAAAAGGACAGAACGACCAGAATTTCCGCCATAATGTACCGTATAGTAATAGTATAAATGATAAGTCATATATATATATTTCTATAAATACAAGTTCATCAATTTTTCTTTTTTTGCTGCACCAAAGGCAACTTCTGAATTGAAACTTTGCATTAATCTAATCGTTAAATTAGATTAGATTAGATATAAGTATACTAATATATTAGTTCTATATACATTTATGTGTTCGATTCAATTTTTATTATTGTAAGCTATAATTTAAAATAATCCTCCTATCTTAAGTGGGAGGGGGGAGGGGGGACTGATTGACAGCCTACGCAGCCCTTTCCCCACAAAAAAATGTCTTTTTAGCTAAACAAAATGAGCGCAAAAAATTTTTTCACAGATATTGAGAGCGCATTACTGTATTACTTATTCATGATGTTTTGGTTAAGCGGGGGGAGGAGGGGGGGGAGAGGTCGACTAGGCAGACATGGGAAATCCCTTAAGGGTTGCAGCGCAAAAATCGAAATTGCTTGAAAATGGTAGCGCATAAGAAGATATATTTTGCATAATTAAAGAGCGTAATTTTGCAATCTTAACCGAGTTCGGGAGAAATATAGTTGTTTGCTCCAAGAAGGAAATGGCTTAAGGGATGCAGTTCAAAAATTGAATTTCGATAATGGGATGTGTATCACTTTAGGATATCTAGATCTAAATTTTTCATATGGATTATTTCGGTCCTTTGTGTGAGTCTAGTGACATAAAATAATGATGGAGCTTTTGATTATTTTCAACATATTTGATTTAATTTTATAGATTTTACAATTTGTTTTTGAAAATACGTAATAAATAATATGTAGCAATAAGGATTATATGCAACTTGTATAGCGATTTAATTTAAATGCGAATTCAGCATATATTCAAAAATATTCAATAAATCTTTTATCGGGAGCAGCAGGTGCGAAAAGTATAGATTTTTTTTTATTGATTACTATGATACGAAAGAGGTTGAGCGCGATTTTTATAGGATTACGTGCTCGAATATAGACAGTCAAACCAATCGTAAAATAAAAGAAGAAAACGAGGGAAAAATGCGTGCCGCCGCGGTACATTGTTCATTCAAAAGACGAGCATCGCGGCCATAAGTCATAGATTAGATTCAAATCGCTTTGAGCCATTGTATGCGTATCGTCCGGAGACAATGCTCCAGTGAATCAAGCCTATCATCGCGAAAGGCTGGGGAATTCCCTTGCTGTTCCACGTTGGATCCAGAAGTAAATTGCCGAAGAGGGAGCGTTATGGGGAAGGAGTCTGTTCGTTGAAGATGTTTAAATTATAATTTTTTTTTTGTGTTAACATCTTGCAAATGGAATAAGAGATATTGGAATAAGAATTGGAATAAGAGATATTAGAAGTCCGAATCATGTTTACTTATTTCTTAGTATACATCTTTTCTTTTCTTTTTTATCTTTTCTGTACTTTTAATTTATGCCTTTAATTATATGACTTTTTAAAGAAATGCGCTGACTCTTACTTCACCCTTCATTTATTGTTATTTATTTTAAAACTATAGAGTAATTTGATAATGTGAATAAATCTACCATTTTGAATTTTTATTTTTGACCTCAGATTCGGATAAAGCATTATATTATAAAATTATCCCATAAATCAAGTTCTATAAAAATTGAGCGAACAATTTGACAAAATAAAAAAAAATAGTTTTATTGACATAAAATTCGGTTTTAGAGAATTTTTTACTTGCGATGCGTGCATGCACGTGCATGTGTGTGGAACATCAAGTTCCCAGTTTCGTTTTATTTGAAGCTCATTAGTGCTACGTAAACAATTAGTATTGATTTCCAAACTTTGATAATGAGCCCTCTGACATTAGAGATCCTCCCTTATGGATATTACTTAACTTTTGAAATTTGATATTTTTAGGCTACATTTAAACTCGGAAATATCAAGGATCTCCTAATAGGATCTCCGAGTTTCATGATAATCAGATTAGTTTTTTGAAATTTAAATTTTACAATTTTGAGGCTAAAATTGAATTCAGCGAAACCCCGAAAACCTTTAGAGAGCAAAATTTTCCATAAATTACTTTATTAAAAAGCTTTGATCTTCGAAAGGTCAAACATACATTTTTGTACAATTCCGATAGTGCCTTACCGTTTAAAATAGAGCGTACGATCTAACGCGTTTATCAGAAATATTATGATCGGAAATTAAAGTTTATTAATTCTATAGCCCTGTTTAGTACCGGCTTTGGAAATCAACGGTCATTAAAATGCCGGTCGAGAGCCGTCTGGTTTAATTTAAGAGCGAAAATAGACGGTGAGATCTTTGCGCTCTTCGTGCATCTCATTAAAAGCGGTAGCTCCCGCGCAGCTCGCAGCTCGACCGACGCGACGTGTCGGAACGCGCGTGTGAACCTTTACATAATTTAACTCGGTTTTATCGATGTTACTTGGCGTGAGCGTGAGTCACGCTCGTAAACTGCCGGCGCATCGCAGAGGCAACCGTCACTTTATACGAGTGTCGTTAATCGCTGTTGCTGCTGCCGTTGCAGCGCATCGTGGAGAGCGCGTCATCGATCGTATCCGGATTCTGGATAGACTCTCGCTCTGACGTAAGCCGGATAATATTATTTCAATTTCAACCATGCAATCCATGGTTGCGTGTCCGCATATACTTACGATACTTTCGCGTATTCGTTGTATTTAATTTTTCTATTATATTTAATTGATTGCGATAATTCATTGCGAAAATTGACTTATTTTCGTCCACATTATAGCGAATCTCCCGTCTATTATGCGATTTCGATTTTCTACGAAATTGATTTACATTAAGCTGACGTAGACTAATTAAATTTTGATTGATGTCTATTTTAAAAACGTATTTGTGTAAGTAAACTTCATTTGACTGTGCTAGCAAAATTAGCTATAGATTAAATATATATTTTATATATGAAACGGTCGCGTATAATTATTAAATACGAAGTCATTGACCCCGGATAATTTATTTTAGACGATTCTCAGTTTATAATGCGTAAAATTCGATATTTTTCATTTTATATTTTTGCATTTTGCAGATTAATTTTTAAAATATTTCAACCGGACCCAATTGACGAATCTAGGTAAGATTCTTTAGTTAAGCTTCTACTTTTAATCACCGCGCAGAAGTTTGAATGCATCTTTAGGTAAGCGACAAATAAACGCAAGTAAGATTAAGAATTCAAATTTTTTTTTCTACTTTTTCGCGATTGATCAAGCGGATGCGTATCTCGATCTATTCGTAATTCTGGCAGACCGATTACAGACCGATTATCGTGCACACACGTAACGATGTACTCGCGTCGAACAATCGATCACGTAAACGGCATCGCACATCCTGCATACTAATAGTCTTTATTTATTTATATTGACCAGGTGGTCAATTCGTTCACACGTGATGGAATTGTGCAACAAATGTCTGACCGCCTCATCGCGATGTACTCGAAGTCTACCCCGTGCGTAATGCATGTGTGCACGCATGCACGGCAGATATGCGTATCGAATTTGATACATGCCGTTTAGTACTTAGATCAATAGCGACGTATCAATATTTGCACAATTGCAAAACTGATGTATGGAGAAAGAGATTTGAATACCGTCTGCTTTTTACGAAGGCTGAGCATATAGGATATACAGCAGATGGTGAAATAAGTATTATATGTACATGGGACGATACTAAGAAGAGAGGAATATTTGAATACTTCCTATATTTTAAACGCTTCAAGCGTTTAATATTTATAGCGAGAAAATGAGTGTCTTTTATTATGCGTACGTTAAAAAAAATATAAGAGTTACTTTGTCGTGCGTATGCATTAGATACCAAATAAATTTAAGGAAATTTATCTTTGACGGAATGTGCTCTTTTACAACGTAATAAAAAAGGCAACAATTTGACGAAATTAAAAATCACATAAAGTGTATGTATTTCTATATGTACAAAATTTGAGTATATAAAAAAGTATTTAGAAAAATCTCAAATATATTTTTTTCTTAATTATTCATAATTCCCATGTAATCTTCTTATATTTGAAGATGATTAGAAAGAAGCTGAACTGTTGTAATTCAAAATAGATATAATTATATAAAATAATCAGGGACTCATAAATTTCAATACAAACGATAAAACAAGACAGATAAGAGACATACATAATAAAACACTGAGATATAATTACACGTTTCGGTTCTTGGATTGAGATAATATCTTCAGATCTTCAGATAATATATTGTAATATTGACACCTTAAATTAGTTTCCATAATCAGAAATATAATCGCGATGGAAAGTGTTACATTCTATGTAGCAAACCGAATGCTTTATGGAGAACGGAAGTTACTCGCAAACGGTTTAATTGTTAGGAATTTCTTGATATATTCTGATTAAAAAACAAAGTTTTGTCTTATTTGCCCTTTTTTAACATTATATCGTTATCAAAATAGATATATTTTATATAAAAACCTTTTGCGTTCTCCAATAAGGCAGTGCTTCTTCATTTCTATTATTATTTCACTTTTTACATTTATATCAAGTTTTGTGTATATGTATTATATATATATGTATTTATTTATGCCATATTTTACTATTATTAAAAACATGTTGATATTTAGCATATATAAATTAGTAACGTAACTATTTCCGAATAAGAGCACAGAAGAGCGCGAGGAGCGCAGAAATTTGTCGCGCTTCTTCCTCTTCCTCTTTCGCATCAAGTCGCGGCGCGGCGTGGCGCCAACAGAATCAAGAGAAGAGTCGTTCTCACGAGGCTTGCATGCGCTCTGTACACGCGTACACGCGTGCGTGCGTGCGTGCCTGCGAGCGAAGCGGGCACGGGATATCTGTCGGGCAATCGCGCGTGAAGGTACGGATCCAACGGACTCCGCATGACAACGCTCGCGATATCCGCGCTCGTTTAGATTGGCCGAATGCGCCATTGCGTTTGTCTTGTCCGCGTTTCGAATTCATGGACGAAGGTCCACGAAACGAAATTAAGGAAATAAAGAATACTGTAAAAGCCGCACAGTTTATATACCGCTTTGTAAATTTATACTTGTGAAATTGTCAAGTTTCACAACACTCGATTTTTTTCCTTCCGATAACTTTATCGATAACGATAAGGCAATGTCGAGAGATTCCGTTATTTGATTTACCTACGTTCTATTTGAATGTTTGACATATTCGAAAAATGAATTGAAGAAATCGAATACAAGCAGGTGTACAACAGAATTGCGCTTTTACCGCTTACCGTTGAGAAATCGATGGACGTATCTCGATGGACACGCAACTTTTCCGACGAAAGTAATTCCTCCTCGTCGTAAAGTACGTGTCGAGATAATAACTTGCAATCTCTCCGCGAATATTGAATATTCGCCGTTGCCCGTATCGACGGGTAATTTAATTGAAGTCGCTTGAGAGTATCGTTTCCTTACTGCCTGACATCACAGCCGTAATCATATGATGCATGCCGTACTTACGCGTAATGACACTTCGACGGCACACGATACTCTTCCCTGATCGAATCAATCTATGAAAATCTCCGTCGGTTCGCGGCCACCTACGAGGCATTTCTCGTTATTAATGTTATTAGACGGTTACGTGTCTTCGGGCCGGTAAAACTCACCGGTTAACGGTATCCGAACCGAGCCACGGTGGAGCGACAGCCTTGAGAAGAAGGCCCGGAAGACGTTCGAGACAAACGCGCGCGCTTAAGATGCCCGGGTCGTTGCAATCTAACAACGCACAGACATACTACATTGGTATCGTTCAAATATTCGCGGTGGATTCCGCCGCGTGTAACTACGGTGATCGATACATTAAGTCACACCACGATCCACGTTTGATGTGATTTATCGTCAGGAACATCGGATGATTCTTTTCAACTCCCCGGAGCTGACGCTCCGAAATCTGTAACACGGTCACTAAGCTTATAAGTTCATTTGTGTTAACGAAAAGGCACTAATTAATTTCAAATTTAATTGATATAATTTGTATAAAACAGAAAAGTGAATACTAATAGCGTCTTTCATTGGCAAAACTCAGTGCACACTCAGTGCACACATTAAAGCTGTTGTACACTATTCTGATCTAAATATAAAAGTGAGATATCTCAATTGATAAAATGCGCCCAAAATGCATTTTATCAAATAGCACAATAAAATGTACCGAATAATAATGTTCGCGGTTTAATTCGTTTCTACATTTTTATTAAACCATACATATCTTACGCACAACAGCTTCAAAGTGCACTGAGTGCGCACTAGTTCTGCCAATAAAAAACGCTATTAATACAGGCACTTTAATAAGAGTAATCCAAATTTGCAGATGTAATACGAGAAGAAAATTGAATTGTCTGACATTTTTAACAAAGAGATTTATAATTTATCGGTTCAATTAAACGTACTTTTAGCTTAAGAAAGTTAATAATGTATTCTTTGATTAATCTAGGGTTGATCTTTTAACTGCTAATTACGTATGTACAGATATTGACTAATAATTTTGTATGATTTATGAAAAGTTTTATAATGTATCTCCAGTTAATTTTCATCATCTGTGTGATATTTGTGAAATGAGGATTAGTACCTCCCTTAAGACTTATATCGTGAATGCTTTATTTTTCTTCCGTCGTACAGACGGTACTTCAGAAACGCTGCAACTACTACTTGCGCGGCACCTGAAGATACCGAAAGCCGCGCCGTCGCGAGAAATTTTCAACCTCCTCGAGCTACGATGAGATTCTCGTCCCGTAGGAGTTGGATTAGAGGCAACAGCCGTGGTCAACCGAGTGTATCAAGATTCAATTTGACGGGCGTAAGGCAAGATGGAGCTTAGCCCAAGGGCGCTTCTCGACGACGCACACGGTCGATCCGCTCGAGAGACGCGTTCGCGCGTGCAGTGACAACCAGCGTCAGATCGATCCTAACGTCGCAATCCGCCGTCGCGAGGGGTTGGAGCGTCTCGACTGTGTGCGAGGAGGGTTGCCAAGGGTTTACGTCCCGATAATATCGGGAGGGTGAATCGTCTCGGCGGAGGGACCGCCTCTCTCTGTGTTTGCACGATCTCCTCCTCTGAGGAATGGCCAAGAATCTCTCCGGCTACCACGATTTACTCTACCGTTGAGTCAAGCGCGATTATGAGAAAAGTCCAATTATTTTACCGATAATTTTGTAACGTAAACACGCTCTTCGTTATTAACTGTACACTGCTCGGGGTTGGTATGCTGCTAATGTCTTTGTGAAGTCTTTAAGCACTCGAATAATAAATTAAATCCATATTTATTTATCAATTTCGTAATTTATTGGATTAATAATTTGGAAAAAAGGTATGTATATATCTTCATTCGAATTTATAGAATATTAATATCAAGCAATCGTGGCCTTAGTATGTCATACTAATAAGATTTGAATATAATTATATCAATTTTGATTGTCTTGATGTATCGTCTCACAAGTCGCTGTTTAGCCTCGGGCGATCTGCAATATCGCACAATATCCATCATTCTATGCTCTCTTAAGATGAACGAAAGATAGATTAGAAGGGATTTCCGTACAGTTAATCAATCGAGCGGAGCCAGAAGGGAAATCCAGAATTACACTGGAGATTAAACTGGCAGCAACTGTGATTAAGGCCGCAACAACGTTAATAAGTACGCGCATCGAGACAAATAGGACGGAGGGCCGCCGCGCCGTACCTTCGTTCACGATTGAGGGTTATCTCGTACACTCCTTCTCTCTCTCCCTTTCTCT
>NW_017305705.1:2037627-2052471 GCF_001594115.1 Trachymyrmex septentrionalis
CCGTACCTTCGTCCACGATTGAGGGTTATCTCGTACACTCCTTCTCTCTCTCCCTTTCTCTCCCGAGAGTCCGTCAATCATGCAAATATACAGTAGCCCGAGAGCCGCTGGAAAACCGCTCTCTGGCTTCTCCTCCGTCGCTTCCCATGTACTACATAAGGTAATGACGCGTATCTTCCTCTTCTCGAGCTCGCCATGCGATTTGATTCGTACGTGCCGGGGACCAAAAGCGAGAGAGTAGAGAGCTACCCACCCGATCGCACGCCCTGGGGATTTTCGAGGGGAAAAATCAATGGAAATAACGGTGACACGCATGGGTCAGTGCGTTTATAACCTTTGAGCCGTCGCGCCGCGCGAAGCGAGGAAGAAGAAGAAGAAGAAGAAGCAGAAGAAGAAGAATAAGAAGAGGTGCTCGGCTCCGAAGGCAAAACGGTAAACTCGCGCCAACGTAGAGTAGAATATCTCCTCTTGACGTAATTCCATTCGACATTCTCGCGTGGTGATACCGACACTCTACGTTGTCGTACGTGTAAATGTCTCTTTGTGCACGTGTAAGTGCATATACCTACGTACGTTTGGGGTCCACGAGGTCGCCGACCTCTGTGCCACCGGGAAAAATCTCTGCTGCAATATTTCCATGCCATTATTCGATTAATTATCGCGGTGGGCAACGTGGATCACTGTACAGTCGTAACGGAGAATAAGTTAGAGACGGTTTAAAAAAAAAATATATATATATATATGGAGACGTTACCTATATTTATATATTAGGTTAAGTAAAAAGTCATCGCGTTTTTTTAAAAGACATCTATCAGTAAAAACCGCAATTACTTTCTTACCAACAATATAAATATATCTTGATAGAGTAAAGTTTCAGCTTTAAAAATCTCTTTTTTAAATTATACGATACGACAATTTTTAATGGAGTTATGAGCAATTAAAGTCAAAATAATTCTTTTATTTAATCCGCGATAACTCAGTAATCAAAAGTCGTAGGAATATTTAAAAAAAACGATTTTGTAGGGAAAGTATCAAGCTTTCACGATAGGTAATCGAAAATTTTCTCAAATTCGTTTTGGACACGTTACAAATCCACAAAGTGAGAAGAAAATTTTTCGTCTTTTTCAGCTCGTAGTTTTTGGTATGTAAAAATTATCAAACTCATATAAACTTAAAAAATGTGATAAGCTTTTAAAAGTAGAGATTTCAAGCTTTAAAACCCTTTTTTTAAATTTGAATTTCATTCATTATTGACGAAGATATTGTATATACAACTTTGAGCTAAAAAATACGCGATGACTTTTTACTCAACCTAATATTTCCTATCTCTCGGGAAAGATCGATAGTAAACAGTAAAAAGTGCTTTCCAACATTCAATAGTGAATTTTGAAAAAAACTTGAATCGCTTTTTAATATCTCAGGAATTCTTTTTTATCACGCGAACTTTTTGTTAGTTAATGAATACTATTAATTTAGTATTTATCGCGACGACGAATACATAAATTAGGTGCGTCTTCGATTGTGTCTAAAACGTTTCGGGGCACAAATGTAATTGGAATTTCTGTTTTTGGAGTTACGCGTCTTGCTCGAAAGGAGAGATTCCAATGGTGTTTCACGGATATATTCGCCGCTTCTTCCTTGATTTGATTAAATACGTGAAGAGGGGGATTTGATATTATTTGAGCATAGAAACGGAGGAATCTCTCAGGTGACACCCACATACGCACATACTTACATACAAATACAGCACACTCACTCGCATTGCGTGGGACGCATCGATGCTCGATACTGCTCACCCCGTTTTGCGAATTCGCTCGCCGATCACGATCGGCGACACGTCTTCGTCGAATTATCGAAATACCTCGCGTGACTGCCGGCAGAATGCTAATACGTATCAGTGGCCGTTCGCGTACATAACGTCCATGTTACTGCGAACCTGCTATTTTTAGATCGCACCGATTCTGTCAGTATTCGGCGAAAATATCGTGAATCGATATCCGCTTATCAATGACGATTTGAGAGAAAAAAAAAATACTGGCTACAATAATGGTGCTTAAATAAATCCAAATGCAAGAAAAATGTTATTTATTGTTATTTACTTATTAGCTCATATTGCAAGTGTGTTAATCACCTTGGTACATAAAATACACGTAATACAATTACAATATAATTAATACTAGAAATTTTAAATGCCTATTACGGTCGAAGTTGGATCTCTTCATTGCTTTAAATAATTCAATCTTGAATTACTAATATACCCTAAATATGTACTTGCATATATATTATATATTGTAGTCTTTCCGAATTATGCACCAAATTGTTTTTCCGAACTTATAAACGCGTAATTAAAATAATAATTACTAATAATTACTCTAGTAATCGTGAAATAAATTAATAAATAATTTTAATAATTTGTGTGATGCTACCATCAAGCATCATGTTAGAAGTTCGGAAAAATAACTCGCCGCGTAATTCGAAAAGACTACGATATGATATATAATATATGCAAATACGTATGTATATTAATAATTTAATAGGCATAATAGGCATTTTAAATTTCTAGTATTGATTGTGTTTTTCACATATACGGTCTAAAATAAAGATTTTTAATATTAGCAATTAAATGTATTTATATTCAACAAAAAATTGCCGTGTGCAATTACAGTATAACGATTTATACATTTTTCTAATCAGTTTATTGCAAATTAATTTCCAAAATAATGGAAACTATTGCAATAAACGCCTTACATAATTCACATTAATATAATTTTTCCAACAAATAGTTTAAATTGCTCTATAATAAAGCGGAAATTTGGATTATAATAGTGTGGAATATTTGATGTGCGAACCATGACGGTACCAATCACGTGTCGGTTCGTTTTACAAGGGGATTCTAATTTAGCATGGTAGCGTATAGATCTCCCCAAACCCTTCGTTTCTGCCGAAGGATGGAGGAAGTCTATGTCTGCAGTCGAGATGAGAGGGGTAGGATGCAACTGCGGAGCCCGGGGAGTCCAGGCAGAGCCCGGACCCCCATCATTATCCGTTGAACCCTGCGGAGGCTCGAACATGCATCAATTATTTGGTGGATCGAGGAGGGACGTATCCTCCCTCCATCATCCCACCTTCGCCTGCATCCTATGTCGAACGACCAATTGCACCATACATCACACTCGCGCTATATTCGCCGTCATAATGTTGGGGTACTCGCGCAGCACGCTCCTTTCTCCCGTCTCCCGTTTGCATCTCTCTCTCTCTCTCTCTCTCTCTCTCTCTCTCTCTCTCTCTCTCTCTGTTTCTTTCTCTCGCGTCCTTGCTTCTTGCGTGTCTTTTTAGACCTCTAAGAAGGAATCTTTTAATTGCCAAAGTGCAAGCACATAATAGAGAGAGAAAGAGAGAGCGAGAGAGAGAGAGAGAGAGAGAGAGAGAGAGAGAGAGAGAGAGAATAGATCTATTGATTATTCCGGAATGAACAGGATTGGGAAAGTTATACTTTTGTAAAAATAACTAGTTACAGTTACAATTTTTTTTTAAACTAGTTACTAATTCTGAAAAATAATACATTGCATCATTGTTAAAAAGTAACGAGTTACTACTTTTCTGTTAATTTTTTGTAATTTTTTTTGCATTGCTATTTATACTTAAATGTTATATTTATAAAATAATACTAGGAAACAAAATTATGAATCAATATTACGACGTGTTTACATATTAAAAGATTTAATTCTTATTATAATAGATACAGATATTTACAGAATGTCTAATGACTATCAGGGATAAATACATGTGTACATATTGTATTCCAGTTATAAAAAACGCTACTGACTGTTTACATCGGGTATTTCATTTTTGTCATACGCTGACGAATAGTTAAAAAAATATGAAGTAACTATTAAATTAGTTACTGGTTACAAAAAATGTAACTATATTAAATTATAATTTTAAATGAAAAAAAAGAAGTTACAATTGCTTAAAAAAGAAGTAACTCTAACTGTAACTTCATTATGAGTAATGAGTTACTTCCCAATCTTGGAAGTACGAGAGGTTTATCAGAATATTTAAGTAAATATTAATATCATGAAGCTATCTCCCTATGGAAGCAAGTCTAGAAAGAGTTAATTAAGAAGCTTTGGATATTAAGTTAATGCAGGATAAGAAATTAATAAGAGTTTTCAACAAATTCAAAAAAAGCTAATACATTAAATGCAGGAAAATTTAAGCGTTATCAACAATTCGAAGAAATTTGTTTGAAAAAAAAAAAGGATTTAAAGAAGAATAAAAAGAAATAAGAGGGTTTTAAAAGGGGTTGAAGACCTCTACAAGTAGCGTTTATTACATATACGTGGCAAGAAGTTAGGTAACTGAAATGGATCCAATTTAATTCAGTAAAAGCGCATTTAATATCTTTATATTATTCTCTCCTTTATTTCTTCCGAGGGAGAACGTTAGCGTATCTGAACAGAGAATGAAAGAGGAAAGACAAAGGGAGAAGGGAAGGCTTGATGAAGAGCCTCGATGCGATCGTGTGCGAGTGTTCGCTGGATGGTGGACATTCGATTCCATCTAAGCGATCAGCCTCGGTAATAAAAGTTGTCTCTTATAAAAATCTCTGCGATCGTGCGCCAAGAATCGCGTGTACATGCACGAACGAGAGGCGACCGGTTGACCAGCAGGCGCACTCGCGCGATTCACGGGTTTTACGTGACGTCGACGCTAAAGCGTACCGTCCGCTTGGAGGAGTTCTCCACTCATCCGAGAGGAGAATCCCGCTCGCGATAAAACTGGACTCTTAATGGCGATGGTGTCCTCCGACGCTGACTTCGGCAGGGAATACAATACGGGGATCCGTTGTTGTCGCGATGACGTTCCCGTACTGCAGCTTTTCTCACCGTCTCGTCGTGCCATTAAGTGGTCTCGTGCCGGGAGGAAACCTGAGCGAAAATGCGAGCGAGTTGAGCCACGAGCGACGATAAATGTCGGGATGCGAAGCGCAGCAAGAGACTCGATGATAAGGAGAAAATTGGCGACGCATTGTATCGCCGCAGTTGAAGCGACCATGTCGAAAGTAATAGACTATCGAGTGAATCTTTCGCTGACCCTCGATCGACTTAATAATGATGACTTTGGCATTAACACGATTTCAAATCCTGATAACGAGGTGTTATATTTTCTTTGTGATTTGCGCGAGTAATTATTAGCTCCTGTAATATTTTTTGCTATTTTGTTCGACGACCAACTTGATATACTGGTGGTTATCGATCGACACGTTTTTCTTACGATAAATGAGAGTAGACTTTCTGAATATCACCCCCTTATCGCATTTAGCCCCTTGGATTATAAATGAACCGCTCCCTTGTTGTGGTATATAATACATTACGTTATATCATTAATCATGCCAATCAATTTGTATACTTTTGGCAGTTTTAATTTAACATTTTATTTTAATGTTAGCATTTTGCAATATAAATGTGAAAAGTTTAACGTAATGTATGCGTTAATTTTTTGAACAATAGATTCCTTCACTCCATTGAAGTTGATTTAATAATTTAACTTTAATTTTTTGCAAAAATGTAATCAATCGTTTTTTCTTTTTTCTTTTTTACAATTTTAACAGTAGACTTGTGTAACTAATTATTTAAAAATTGTTTACAATAATTTTTCTTAATTGACATTAATAATTTAAAATTAAATAAGAAACTACAAATTCTCTGTATTATCAAAATTTAAATTTTGATTGAATTAAACATTGCTTAATCCTTTTGCTAAAAACAAGTAATAAAATACTTAAGGAAATCATCTCAATATTATTACGTATTTTGTATTTAACTTTTATAAAAAAGAAACAACTTTTTGGATCTCTATTTTTGATAGATACAATTGAGTCCCGTTATTCAATAGTCAATCTGTTTCGAATTTAGCGGATGTCCCGTCGTTTCATGGCAATTCGATTTAGATACAATATATGGTATCTCGCCGAATTGTGCACGAATTGGGGACGTAGTTTGGATAGGTAGTGGTTTCCGTTTTTATGTGTAAAAACAAAGAATAAAATAGCAAGAAAAAGAAAAGGTAGGAAGCTTCTTTGAGTGCTCATCTTGTTATATACATCGCTTGATAAGGATGAATTTCTCGATAGTAGTACGTGTGAAATACAAATGTGTATACATATAACAATGAATATATTTTAAATCTGTGAAGGTATTATTGCGTAAATAATTAATACAACATTAACATCGCAATGATTTTTTAATAATTTAAAATTAATAAGTTTCTGTTTCATAGATATTTTAATTTTGTGCAACGAAAGCTTTATTACAAGCAGAGAACAAAACTATGTTAATCGAAACGTCGATATTTATGAATTTTTGTTTGAATAATAAAATATTAGATTAGAATTAGTTGTTGAACAATTAATATGAGTTAATTATGTCAACGATCAATTAATTAAGAAATCAGTGAATAATTAAAATATCTTTTCAAAGTTTGAAAGAATAAAATTGTAAATTATAAATAATTTTAAATAATCGACGTTTGGCATTTTTTTTTAGATGTTATCCAGCTTTATTTCCGGTGTAGCATTGTCGATGCTGCTACGTAATAAAGAAAGTTTCACGAAGGTGGAACGGACGTAAGATGCGGAGGCGTATTATGCGTTTCAAGGACGATGTGCATGTGTGTTGTATAACAACATTCATTTTACCGATCACGATATCGACCTCGTCTGGAATGCCGACGGATCGAGGCCGAATACGATAAATCCAATTTTGTTCTCTTTAACATAGATAAATGATCCATATTAATTTTCTACATATAGAAAGAATGTACATATTTCGTGTTTTTACTTTATGTATTTAGATCATTGTGCGTATAAGTCATTTTAATGATATAATATAAAAATAACCAAGGCTAAATTAATAATAAATAATAAATAACGTAAAAGTCAACGTAAGGTCTTTTCAAAAAATTGGTTTTCGCAAAAAGACCTTACGTTGGCTCTCATGTTTCTTTATTTTTTATTACTGACATTTAATAATATAAATTTGTTAAATTTATTCGATATGTTTAAAAAAGCATTGAATTATGAATTTTAAATATCATTTTACGTACATGCGATATTTTTGTCGCAATATCTTTTCGCTTGAAAGATATCTTTTGACCGTTATCAATTTCATAGAGAAAATGTTGAAGTAGAGCACTGGGAAATATCACATTTACCGAACATCCGTTTTGATCGCCCTCAGACAGGATCCGAACTCAGCGAACCATCACAATTTCTCTCGAGGGAGCGACAAATATCTTAACTTGCGCGTGCACGAGGCTGAATGAAACCGCGATCTCGGATCGGATGCGATCATACGATCAGCGCGTACAGTTAGAAACGGTTCACTTTAATTAGCTCGTATGTCACTGGTAACGCTAGCTGAGAAATCCAAGTTCCTTGGGGCAGATGTACGATAGGGCGATACGCCGAAGCCGGCGCACGAGGAGACGCGCCGAGCCGAGACGAATCGCGACGTGTTCCCCGCGATCGAAATTATACGGATAAAATTATTTGCCGGCGCGAAAACCTCGGCGCATTTTATCGCATTCCGCGTTCATCGATTCGGCGCTCTGCCTCTCCAAATAAATTAACTTCGTAATTGAGCGAAATAAGAGATTCGCGACATTCTCCGAGAGCTACGCACTGGAGGATGATGACCCGTGAACAGGTTTTGGGTCTGTCCCCACGTTCGTATTATATCGCTTCTACGTTCGTACTCTCGTTCTATCGATTCCTGTCGTCACATCTCTACTTCATAATTACTTGTTGTCCGATTCGGTTCGTTGAACCTGGCCTCGACGACCGAGAGTTCGAATTGATCGCTCGAGAATCCGATTAACGCCGATAATCGTTTACGGGCGAGGACGAGAGGCGAGAGAACGCGTAAAAAAAGATTATATCATAAATATCGATGTGGCAGATAATACTTGCCACGCCTTTGTTCCGTAAACAACGTCGAATTATCGCGATTGACCTCTTTTGACTTACGCTATTCGACTGGACTGCAAAACGATCGTTACACTTTGTCCCTTTTTATCAGACGTATCGATTTTATCAGGTATATCATTCGATATAATAAAAATAAGAAATTTGATTGTCGTATAAATATTCAAGAATTTTTTAACGTTCAAGATTTATCGCTCTTCTGTACAAACTGAGGAAATTGTGCCTTAATTAGGCAATGTCTCCTTCAATTTAATTATTATATTCAAGACATATGGTGATGTGCGAATATATGTGTGTTACGCGCCTTAGATGTGTAGCATATAAATTGTTATTATCTATTATCTGCCTCGTAATCAAGTTCGCTACTTAAGGATACGAGTTAATTGCGATGATTTAATTTCGTAGACAAAGGAAGAATCCTGCGGACGGAAAGTACACCTCCTCGGGGTTACTGTCCTCGTTACAACGCATGCAATTAACATGTCCTATTAGCGGTAACACGTTTCGGAAACGTTGCGACGGCTCGACGCTTTGCACATTACTAACTCGCGCGTATTCCGTTAGATCGATCGTGAGTATAATCCGTGTATCGTGTGGAGCAGATATTAACTCGTCTAACATGCAGTGTGGCATATCGTTGCGGCATCAGTCGTGATTGAGTTATCTTGGCGGACGTTACTATCTCCCATGTAATTTTGCAACTTATTATATCAGTTTCCTACGTCAAAGTTGATTTCCGGATCTGTCACACGTTAAGTGAATTCTCATTTATTTTCGTGAGTGCTATCTATTCCCGTAAATTCTTCAGTGATCTTTTTTTAGGTCACGCTTTAGTCCCTTTTTTCAAGACATTTCCTAAATCGTCCAATTGATTGTCCCGGTTTTTTCATGATATGTCTATTAGAGGAACGTGTGTACAATCACGTTGGACCGATTCCTCCAGTCGGTGAGAAAAAGATAGCGTACGTTGCCGCGATCGATAAATCTCCCGGTCCGGTAATGGAAAAAGGCGAATCCTCTTCCGCCAGTTTGTGGCTGGTTATTTCTGCACGGCAGGACCCTTCGAGTTATTACGGTTTAATGGCTGCACCGTTAACGAAATCAATTAACGAGGGAGGCGTTCCGGCGGCGTTGCGTCGTCTGGTCAACGTCTCAACTTTCGTCTACTTCGCGTTCTCCCTCTGCTTTTCTCCATCTTTAAGATTCCCCTTGTGTTTACTTGTTTTCTTTTTCCCATTTGCTTTCCTCCCCCCCCTCCCCTTTTCTTGCTCCACTTCATGACTGCTCGCGCGATCGTGTTCGACGGATATAATTCAATCTCTCATTACATACGTTACAGCCCTCGTTACTGACGAGAATCCATCAATACGTCCATAAAGCTCTTTAACGAAATTTTATCACGAGCCTCCCAAAATTTCCCACCCACTGAGAAGTAGATTGAGTCAAACAACGATTCCTGTTGCGTCACTAAGTGCTTCTGATGATTCATTATTTGCGTTAATACTTGGGAGCGTCATAACAGGATTTCGTGCGGAAACAATAATAGGAAGTTATGCTTGTAAATCTCTCTCTCTCTTTCTCTCTGTCTTTTTTTGTAGATGAATATTCCGTGGCAACTTGATTTTTATTGTTCTCTTAGATTACTCGATTAAACTATGAATTATCTATTCGTATTAATCTTTACAGAACGACAAAACTACTACAGTGGCACTGAAATAGAGTTGTATTTTGAGAAAAAAAAAATACAACGAATTAAATAATGAATTATAATAAATCTTACTCAAGAAAAAGCTGTAGGATTTAAAAAATAGATCTCTCGTTCTTCAAAAGTTAAACGTGAGAACCCTTCTTCCATACTTTTAAAGAAAATTTTAATTTGATTGCTTTGTGAGATTTAAACTTGGAGTTAATCAGCAAATAATGGAGTAACTTTATTGTGAGATATCGTCTTGAAAATTGATGGCGCGCTCTTGCGTGGAATCCTCTGCGAATTTTCGACGAACCTTTGACGTGGGCGGGTAGACCGAGTATCGAAACGATCTCTGCGTTCTCGTGCAAGCTCATCGATTTTAAACATCGGGAAGAAGTGTCGGGGGAAGGTGGGAGGAGAGAGGATAGGTATCTATGGTGTTGGAGGCGTAGAAACGTGCGGGACGAGGAGAACCGAGTAACCTAAACGCGGGGTATCCGCCGCGGACCGCCCTGCGAAAGGGTTCCGAAGGGTCTCAGCCGAGGTTCGATAACCGAACGTGCGCGCGCGCGAAATTACCGAAATTGCAGGACTCGGCCAAGTCCAGTACTTGACCTCTTCCCGCGGTCCATACGCCTCAAGGAGGCGTAGATACGAAGGTACCTCAAGCGTGTATACCTACAGCTTGACTGCGAGTTACCGACTTTACCGTGAGATATTCCGCCGCGAAATTTGGTCCGCTACATCGAACGCGCAGAAATAACATTGTAATGAAGTTATAAGCGCTCGGTCAATAGCTCGGGGTTAACAGCAAGTAATAAACCGCACACTGCGTATTTATAATAATTGAATCGTTTATTTTGGAATGAGTACGAGAGTTAAATGTGCAACGAAATTAAGCTGATCGATGTGTTGATTAAAAAAGAATTTTAATTTAAGATTTAATGAGAGGAAATATTCAGCAATTGTAATCTCTTGGCAAATAATTTCTTGACAAATAATTAAGCTAATTTAATGAGAGGAATATTTAAAAAATGGACAATAATCTCTTCTGTGAACTTTCACTGAGAAAGTATCAATGAAGATTCACAATAAAAACTTGAAGAATTAAACTTTTTATTTAACTTACGATATTATTTATTTATAAAGCTTGCTTGATATTGATTGCTGGAAATGATAAAATTCACAAAAAATGTTATTGTACACCAAGACTCACTTTAATTGAATTTGGCTTTCTACGCCTGTGTTTTCACAGTCAAGGAAAATTTTTTTCCTTGACTGCAGAACACTCCACACACTGAGTACTATATTACGAGAAAATTTTGATATGAAAGAATATTGTGAACGGCTTTTGCACGAGCAATTCTGGCTGGAAGTTCGGGAATTGGCTCAATCATGCGAGTATAGGAGCGAAAAAAATATAATATTACAGGTTTCCATTAGGTGCGCGAGAGAAGGCTTTTAATTAGCATACTCTCCGTGAACTTGATACAACGTTCCGGCAGAAAAATGCAAATGCTCGTGGGACCCAATCCATTCGCATCGTCTTCCCGGAGTGGCCGAAACTTAGGCGCCATTGTGGGAGGCTTGGAGCACCGTTAAATCATCTATTAAGTCCGCTAATTAAAGCAGATTTGGGTATACGATAAATATTCAACCACCGGAAATTACCCAAATGAGTGCAGTGACCCTTCTTTTATTCAGAATATTTCCAAAATTACTCTAAAGAATGTGATTAAAGCGGTATACCGTTTTAAGATGAAAAAAAAAAACGATAATTCTATATCTTTTTAAGCCAAACATTTCTTATGATCGACCAAAGTATCTTGTAAACTTAAATCAGAAGCTAATATTACGGAATTTTTTCTTAGAATTTATCTTGAAAATATGACAGTCGTGGGACAACATTATAGGTACTCGTATATTGAAGAATTTTTATCTAAATCTTTCTCATTCATTGACAAAATTACAATAAAGTATAAAATAAGTTTGATGAATTTTATTAAAGTACATGTTAGAAATTTTTTAAGTAACGTATTGTACCATAACTACTATATTTTCAGGGTAAATTTTCAACGAAAATTCTCTCCGCGTACGATTATTAATGGAGTGATGATAATGAAAATAGGAATTAAATAATTAGATAATTAAAAATATCATTTTGTGGAATGAGTAGTTTCTGTGCGTGTGAATGAGCGTCGTCGAGTCATTTGCATTCCTAAGAAAACCATTTTGCAATGTTCCCTGGCGCGTTCTGGCAACTACGTTTCCTGGTGATGGCAAGCGCATCTAAACGTATCCGCGCAATTAGACTGTTTTCCATACCGAATCATTAAGTATCCATTATTATGTTCACTTTGTAGCTACAATGAAGGTGTCTTAAGGAGACAAGGTCGCGTGACGGGCCTATGCAGTGCCAACAGGCGATACAAGTAGATAAAGCCGTCTGCCATTCCAATCCAAGAAGCGTGTTAATAATCGTGTATATAGTGGTGGTGATTAGATCCGTATTGTGTTTACGCTAATTGAAATTCACGCACACGCTACCGCGTTACGAATGAGTAATAAAGTATAAAAAATACTATTGTAATTGTAACGAATAATGAGAGGAAGCAGAGATAAAATGGTGACTTCCTCTCTTGAATAAAAAAAAAAAACATCCGTTTTTTTTTGTTTTTATATTAGAAATTAAATAGAATTCCAACGTACAGTATTAATATTAGAAGTGGTCAAATAATAAATAAGTCAAATGCAAATAAAGTTTGAAGAAAACGAGCGAATAAATTACATTTGAGATTCTGACATAGTCGAGTTTACGTCACGGCTTACAACGAGAAAGAGAATCGTGTTCTAAGAAAATAAATCACTATTAGATAAGTTAATTGAGCGCCATTCGATGACAGTCTAACGCCATATCTCAAGCCAGCATAAAAGTAATTATCGCTAATATCCGTGATTATATCATCGATTATTTCAATAGCTCTTTCATTATGTCATCAAATCTCGCGGATAACAACGTCGCGCTTCAAACCAGCGACTGATCTCTCTTCTGTGCGTTGCCAATATATCGGTTTTTCGTTCCTCCCTTCGAGAAGAATCCGTCCTCGTAATTCGAATTTAACGCATCGATGCGGTGTGTAATTATAAACGTACGGCCATAATTAGCAAGCTGTTTGTCAGGGCGGAGCGCTTCCTGCTTCGACGCGCGAACTACTGAATGAACCATCGAAATGCAAATGCGTATCAGGTAAACCAACGTATTAACCACGCTGAAGAGCTGATTCACGCTGATGACTCGACGATTAATTACCTGATTATGGGATCGTGATGCGGCTAACTCATGGCGCGCGCATAGTACAAGCCGTGCGACTCCGGCGCGCACTTGGTGCGTGAAAATTTCACGAAAAGAAGAAGAAAAAGAAGAGGAAAGGAAGAAGAAGAAGAAGAAGAAGAGAGTCCGTTATGCAAATCGTATGAGCCTGATAAGGTGGGAAGGGAAGAAGACACGCTGCTAAATCGACGATATATTAGCGATCGCGTGCCGATAACATCGCTGATTTCTACGTAGTTCAATCACTGAACAAGCTGCGTACACCGGCGACGCGATCGGCAGAAAGGATATAAATAATTGGCTGTAAATTATTCTCATCTCATACTCCGCGTTATGGAGTCTTAGTACAATGTTAGTTTACAAGTGTGCGTGTCTCGCCGACGGTGATATTCCACGGCTGTCAATCTATCATCCGCCAGATCGGGCGCGGCTTATATAGTCGTTCGTCGACTTTATTATACATTAAGCGAATCCTATATTATTGCCATTAAATTCTCCCGCGTCTTATTCGAGATTCATGAAAATCCATCAGGCCCCAAACTGCCCGGGTGTCAGTGGTCGGGCTTTTATCTCTAACGCTCGTCCGTGAAATTATCCTATCGCCGTTTCGTTACGTGATTTGAAATGCAAATTTCGCTAGTCAATTGCATTTCCCAAATGTGTACGACCTTGCGTTGCACGAGACTGTTAAGTAAACGCTCTCGTGTAAATCCACTTCACTCTCAATAGACACGATGGACTTTCGAAATCGATTTCGTTTGATTAACGTTTGAAGTAACGATGTACATATACCTTGCAGGAATAGTGTTCGATCAATCCAAGTTTAATATCCCTTCTCTTTCAATCTTACAAGTCGAATTGTTTTTTAATTCCTAACTTGGTTAACATCGAGATTGTTTTTAGCTCTTACGCTCGTTTCTACCCAATGTAGATTAACTTTGATTTTGGTTCAACTTCGAATTTAAATTAAAGTTCTAATCAGCACTGGAAAAAGATAAAGAGTTAGTTGATAAATTAAAATTAAAATTAAACTACATTGCTAAAAACACAAGCATTATTGATATTTCAGTAGATTTTACTTTGTTTAATACGGTAATGAATACGTACAATCTTTATGGGCCATTTTCAGAAAACATCTTGTGGATTTTTCAAAATAATTTATTTCGTTTGTATTGTATAGAAAAGATTTTATATTTCCTACCATGATCCAGCAGGTCGCAAAAATTCATAAGCGGACTGTTTGCAGCCTGCCGGCCGCAGGTTGAGCTTCACTATTTTAATACATTTATTGCGCATTCCACTCTTTTTATTATACTTGTTCGCACATTGTTAAACCTATTCTGTAAAGTGCTTTTTATTTCCTGCTTCTTGCTTTGTCATTTTTTACTTCTTGCCTTTTTGCCTCTTACCCAGTTTTTTTCGTTTTCTATCGGCCGAGAAAAATTGATGAACTTCGGGACAAACAGAAAACACATAAAAAGAAACGCGATTGTCTAATAAAACGCAAAGAAGAGAAAAAGCATGAGGCAAAAATCAAGAAAACAGGAAAATAAAGCATACGTTGGAGATTAGGATTAAAAATTAAGATTCTTTTTGTTTTAAAAAAAAAGTATGTTATTGGAAATGCGGCGCGAGAGCGATTATGTAAAAGTGAGAAAGAGGAAAGAGAAAGAGAGAGAGAGAAAGAGAGAGAGAGAGAGAAAATTTTAGTGGTAGTCACTTATACTTTGCATCTCGTTTCGTTTTAGCGCAGGTGAAATGCTAAAATTGAATGTTCTGCCGGACAAAGAGAGAGAGAGAGAGAGAGAGAGAGAGAGAGAGAGAGAGAGAGAGAGA
>NW_017305705.1:2052571-2062895 GCF_001594115.1 Trachymyrmex septentrionalis
AAGACGCCATTTAACTTAATATACATTCGACGAAATGTCTTCAGAGAGATTCATTTTTCAGCGGCACGACGCGCATCGAGAATTTGCGTTAAAGTGGCATTCCTTTCCGTCATAATCACCGTCAATGACTACCGGAAAGGTCAAAGGCCTCCACAATTTCTGATAATCGACCGGACAGCCGTGAAAAGCTTTTTCTGCGGTGTCGACTCCGCGGATCAAACTCGACATATTTTATCTACACATATGTATATGTATACGATCGACCGAGAGGACGCATTAGAAGACGAGGAAGGAGAGATAGTCGCAGGTATCTCTTTGCGACTTCTATATATAGAGATTACAACGGCGCGCGATCGTCGGTAGATAGAGATGGCAATAAATTCGATAAATCGATCTGTTCAACGGCGACGACGAGGTCGAGCCTCTCGGCGGCGAATGTTTGTAGTGCTTGTACGCGTACGGTACGTGCGGCGCGACGTCGCCGGATTCCTGAGGATGATCTAAGTACCTGAGATTAATTATTTCGTCGCGTCTAATTAATGCCCGCCGGTACCGTGGCGTAATTACCGCCGCCCCGCGCGGAACGCGCCACTTTGCGAATCGCGATCGATTATCAGCTGGCACCAGGAACTGAGACCGCGTTCTCTCGTCGATCCAGGAACTTTACACGCATCAACTATCCGATTCGATCTATGCTCGATCGGTAGACGCGAGATCATCGGCGCGGGTTAATCAGTAGGCGCTTTCGCAAACTATCCTCGTCGAATCTGCGTTGTTATTCCCATCCGATATACGTCTATTTACTTGAGTACCGGTTAATGATCATGAAGTAATTAATCGCGATACAACGGCTTAGCTGTCTTTTATGTGTAAAGTAATCTTAAATTGACTGGCATATTGGAAAAGAGATATATAAATCTCTTGATGAATTTAATTAAATCTCATGAATTTTCTTCTACATCTTTCCTTTTCTGACATTCTTTCATATTTAAATGTTCGTAATTCTAAAGTTACCAGTATCTAGATATTGTATTTTTGTTCCAGAGTAATACATTTTAAAAATCGAGAATTTCTGGACGAGAGGAAATGGGGAAAATCCAGGATATATCCTGTATGTGGCTAAATGAACTATTGTACCGTCTTAAACAATATAATGATGCTGGTTGTTGCAGATAAAATAAAAGAAAGGAGAAACGAAGGTTGTAATAATATATGAAGACAGGCAAGGCGTCGAGAATGTGTGGTATTAAATTACGATTCTGAACGCTAGAAGTGGAATGTATGCGATTCCTGTAAATGTATGGAAATCGGTACAAGGCGCACAGTAAATTAGATGATCGCGCTACCATACGCAGAGCGAATTGATTGTCATGTTCGCAGGTGCTCGCTCAAAGAGGCCTCAGGGACTGTGTTACGGGCGCGTGTAATT
Source organism: Trachymyrmex septentrionalis (assembly GCF_001594115.1). Classification (NCBI taxonomy): domain Eukaryota; kingdom Metazoa; phylum Arthropoda; class Insecta; order Hymenoptera; family Formicidae; genus Trachymyrmex; species Trachymyrmex septentrionalis. The sequence continues at coordinate 2,054,001 of NW_017305705.1, forward strand.
AATTGCGGTTACAATCGAGCAATTTACTTCGATCGTTCCGGACGTACGAGCTCGCGCGTTAATAGCGAAACGCGTCGATCTTGAAACGTCACAGTTTAGTGTCTCAATAACATACCATTTACCGGAGTCTGTTATATAGAGAAGTTCCCTTCGTATGTTACGTGACCAATTAATGTTCATTTTTATCAATATAGATTAACTTTAATCACTATTTAATTTACTTTGAAACTTTTAGAGTGAATCTTTAAAGATTGAAAATTCAGTTCATTTGTTTTCAAGACTAGCTCAATTTTCTCTCTTTAGAGCGAGATTCCATTCTAATGAATTTAGAGAGTGCTCTACTTTTTTTCTAATGTTTGAAATTAGACAAAGATAAGGAGTAAGTTGAATTAATAAGATTAAAATTAATTGCGAGATCAAAATCTTAATCTACATCTTCTTTCCGAAGAAATGGACATGAGAAAACTAAGCGACAGAATTAAATGAATAAGAAATAAGGAGTTTTATGGCATAATAATTATGATTTATATTATCTTACGTTGTATAAGTGTGCAAATATAATGATTTTTTTCACATGTGAATGAGAATTAAAATAATAACAATAATAATGCCATTGTAAAATTAGGTACCCAGAAATTATAACTGATTAAAAAATGCGATTATCATAGTTCCTTTATAAAAAGAACAAATTAATCATGATATAAGAAAATAAGTTGTAACATTTTCGTAAATGCAAACTCTTGTGATCAATCAGAAATTGGTTCTAAATTTTAAAAATCAATATAAAGTTGAAAATTAGAAATTTCCCGCCAATCAGAAATTGACCACAAATCAATTCAGTCGATATTATGCGCAATGTTATGTCTTATATTTTTTATCATAGAATAAATCATCCATATTATAACGATAATTTAGAATCGGAATTTAGATTTCACGACTGACAAGTTATTAGATTTTTTATTTTCGCGCTTTTATTAATGATTTCTACATATCGAAAATGTTATTATAAATAATGATTTTTTCTCTCCAGTATGTGATGGGAGCTTTTTATATTTGTGAACGTGCTTTAGTTGAAAGAAAAGAAAGAGGCACACCTATCCTTGGAAAATCAATCCAAAATGAGGAAATTATTTAAAGATTCTGAAACCCTTATAATTTGAAATAATAATTTTTTTCAATGCGATCTTGAACTATTATCTAGTCGACATGAAGAAAAACAATAATTCAAGAAAAAAGTTGAAAACTTACATGAGCTTGAAAGATTACAGTCCACGAAATGAAAACTAGTAGAGATTCTCAGAGACGTGATCGCGTAGGTGCGAGATTTAGAATATGTTAATTAAACGTTAATAGCGCTCGTCGTGCACGATAATCAACGACGTTCACCACGGCCGATCTTTTCGTGCTATTAATAATTAGCTCCTAATTAGACGGCTCGTAAATAATTTCTTGTCGGGCCGCGGATCCGTTGGACGCGCTTCTTTGTACGCTCACCTTTGCTCCCTGTATCCCGTTAAGGGACGCCGAGAGCTGCACACGAGTCGCAATATTGCACGAGAACGACAATTGCATTTCTCTCTCGAAAATTTTCGACGTTTACGATCGCGGCGCCAGTAAAGTCCGCCTCGGACAAGAGTTCCGAAGAGTCCGCGTCCGCAATTTTCATTGCGATTTGATAAACGGTACTTACGTACGTAAAAGAATTTCAGAAAATAATAGGTATTGACCGATTTTATCTCCGCTCCCACCTGAAATCTTTCCACTCTCCCCCCCCCTCCCCGCTTTATTTTATCACGAAGAAACGTCAATTCTTCCGAGAGTTAATCCGAAGTTAAGAGTCTCTCGCGAATCTTCCGTCCACGTTCCCTGATCCTTAATAGTCTGCATTCTCGGTGCATTAACGGTGCGATCGTCTAACGCTATATTTCACGCCGCGCGCTACGTACAATACGGACCCGACGCAACTTTAATGAATCTTCGCGGGGCGACATAAGAATGCAAGAATCGCGGTCCGATAGTTAATGCGCTTTTTGCGTATCGCATACCGCGCGAACCCCGCGCGGCCCTTCGCCGTGACTAATTACCGTTCGTATTTATTGTTAACTTCTGGCCGCGGGCGCAGGGACGTTGTGACGAATCGGGGTGGGCCTATCCACCCCCCGCAGCCCGAGAGAGAGAGAGAGAGAGAGAGAGAGAGAGAGAGAGAGATGAAAAACCGATCTGACGTGAGCTTAATGGCGGTGACAAATCGCTCGAGCGAGCGGCCGCTCGTGATCTCTTACGAGACGCCGCGCATGGCGGGACCCGCCGACAATGTATGCACTCTCGCATGTACGGAGACTGACTTACGCCTTGCTCGCGCGCGTCGTGGAACAATAACCTGTCGCCGATGACAGGCCGATCGATAACTCATCTGCGAGCGCCGGACCGGACAGTCGATTAAACTCGACCTATGCCGCCCGACGTGAGCGAGCCGTCCTCCACGTTGTAAAAACCACCCGCATTCTCGACGGTCCTTGCCCCCGGATCGTTGCGTCCGACGCAGTTCGGCGCGAGGGGATCCTCCATAAAACTCCCACCTATGCGATATAGTATTGGGATTTTAGTGTGTACATTTTTTTTATTTGATAAAGCCGAAGGCAAACTAGGCACGCTCAGAATTTTTATCGAATCGCAATGGCGAAATTGATTGTTCGATCGAAATCGAATCTATACCCGAGATCTTTAGTGGTAATTTTATTTTGGCAATTTATTAAAGATAGATTTAATATTAAAGGTAAGATTTATTAAAGATAGGATCTCTCTTTTTTGCCTAAGGTTTAAGTTTAAAAAAATAGATTCTATATATTTTTTAAACTCCGATTGTCGAATTTTACAAACACGTTTTGAGGCTTTTTCTTTATTAGAGAAGCTCCTGCGTCAAATTCCAAGTAACTGCAGTTCGTAGTTCTTTGTCTTCAACATTAAACAATTCTAAATTGGCGATAGTTTCGCGGGATGGTTAAGCTTGAAAGCCAGTTACCTAGAAGTTATATTTACATGCAATAAATTAGTTAACACTCGATTCGGATATATAAGGGAGAACTGGTCGCCCACACCGTGTTGTAGCAGTTGCTGTTCTCGGCTTTTCTTAACTTGGCTAGGCTCTTAGAATACGTACGATGATCATTCTTATTCCTTTATCTTCGTAATGCGCGACGCGAGAAAATAAATCGTATTCAGAAGATCCTGTCCTGAACTTCAGAAGAGCAATAATGATTGTCACAATTTATAAGAACAAAAGTATAGCAATTTTTCTTTTCTTTTTTTTTCTTATTTAAATAAGGAAGTTTCTCTTTTATGAAATATAGAAAACGGGACATATAAAATACCAATGAGAAAAGAAAAGTGACAATTCTCCTTTGATATTTCTAGCGTGAAATACCAAAGGTTTCTTTTACTTCATTATGCTTTTTATTAATATATATATAATATTTTTATTAATCGTTATATATCGTTATATTCCTTAATGTCTGGCGTTTTAATTGAAATAAAGCTGTTATAATAGATTTATTTTTATGTAATATTTTTATATAATATTCATGTAGTAAATAATTGATAAGACGGTATAGGCTATAAAGTAGTAGAATGACTATAAGGGCGATTCATCGTTTAATAATTAATTTTGTAACAGTATAATGTTCGAGAAATGCGTACGGAATTATTTTTGTAAGGAATTTGAATCACCTTATCTCTTATTCGTTACATATAAGCGCTTATAGATGTCTGTTTTTTTTTTACGATAATACGTCGCAGAACTAATGAAGTAATTAAGCGTCTAATAAAATAATGGTTTCAATCGCGGAGAATTGCCATTATCGCCAGTAATAAGCACATCCAATAATGTAAATCTATTTATATCCGCCGCGAGAAAGGAATTATTATTGATAGTAGCTGTAAATGGAAGAATTCCAGGTTGTTACGATGCGTAATCACGATGACGCGAGAGAACGAGAAATTCTTCAGTTTACGATAACTTGCGTATAATGGAATTACGTTGATAATGATCGATAAATCTCTCTCTCTCTCTCTCTCTCTCTCTCTCTCTCTCTCTCTCTCTCTAAGATCTTGCCCTCGATGCGTAAGTGTTTATGCGTTTACGCGACGGGGTAATAACGGTACGTAGAGTACAAGTAACCTTCGCTCGCTAATTCGTTAATTCCACCGGCGTAATTAACTTTCGTGTGACAAATCGATAAGAAAGGAAAATGCCGGCGACACTTGACATAACTTAGCGACTGTGAAAAACGAGCGAGCGTAAAACTTTGCGAAGAAGCACGACGGCAATTAAACTTAATTATCGATGAAGGATCTACGATAAGCGGTCGCAAATAGCCGATATTATATTAGCCGACCGTAAAACGCGTGCCAAGAAGACAAACGTTATCGTCACACTCGTAGTAATAGAAGCAGATGTATGCAAAACTAATCGATTATCATTTATTCCAAGTGCGATCGTGAAATCAACCTTCTTCATCATTTTATCATACGTGTTTTACAGCATGTTTTTCATAACGTACGAAAGGCGAGACGTAGTGACATCGTCATTATTGTAATGTAGATTATTAATCTGAAATGTCGACGACACTCCATGGTATAAAAATTCCAGTCTTGGAATTCTCTATCTTCAATATTCTTGGTTGATATTTCTTAGAGAACTTTTTAAACGGTTAATCTTCACCCTGGATTGATTAATCAATAGCTGCGTTCGGTATAGAAAAAAAAAAACAGCTTTATAACTGTTGTAAAATTTTTTTAATATGATTGGTTTGTGCACTTAGCGCTTGGATTTACATTTAACTAACGAAGAACTAAGAGCAAGAATCAATCACATAAAAGTAGTCTTTATGCAGCAGTTTTAAAGCTGCTTTTTCTGTCGAACACAAGCAGTGATTGAAATTCGAGCAAGCTTGAATTCTCATACATCAAGCGTTCTTTTGCAGCGTTAATTGCAATGCACGTCACGAAAATTAAACGCAGCGTACGTTTTACGACATTCGATATTGATATTGATGAAAAGTATTTAGTATCGAGAGTAAACTATAGAGTGTTTTGCTCGATTGATGCACCATTAACTTGCACGTGCACGCATTATTAAAGGAACGTTATTACACATCGAATCGCGCTATTAGCATAGAGATTAACACATTACGGATACAGACAACTGCAATTTCGAGCACTAACATGCACAAATTAATAACCATCTGAAAGTGATAATTTTGTTCGCGGACACGAACCGATCAACCGACCGACCGATCAGCTAATCAGCCAACCGACCTAACTTCAGTCAGAGAGGCTGCTAGTCGGCTGCGATCGAAAGCGATCGATGGATCATTAAGCTGGCTCGCTACATCGCATCGATGCACGGAGACACCTCAAGGTCGCGTCTTCTGCCGCGAAGACAGTGATCATCCATGAGTGACGTCACCCGCCATGACCTCGGCGGTTCCACAGGTATATGCTCTCCGTCGTAATTCCGATTCCAATGAAACGGCTCTCTTGCACGATGTGTGCTGTACAATATTAACTTTTTGTTATTTACTACGCTGCCCCGCGGAGTTGCAATCTCAATAAGAAAAAGAAGATTCAGCGAGGGGAACAACTTTGGCATGAAAAGGATGCTTATGATATTCGCTTCAATATTTTTTGTCTTTGATGTTAATTCAGGTACCGAAGGTGATTTTAAATCCCCAACGTCAAAAACAGACATAGACATTACTGAAAACATCTCGTGGCTTGGATGAAAAATAATCGTTCCGATGCTTTTTCCGAATGTTTTCGATTGAATTTAGGATGATCTGATGAAGTGAAAAGCGCTTTTATCCGATAAAATATGAATGGAAAATAAACCACTACATATTTTATCCATTAAAATTTCATCGGATAAACTAACAACTTGATCAGGCATTACGCTTGAACGGATACAAAAAAGATATTTTATCTGACCAAGTTGACATTTGATCAAGTATGCTATAGTTGGCTAAAAAAATATCGAAAAATTGTTCAATATTTTCAAAATGATCCGTTTGTTATTTTTTTTAACGGAAAATCCTCTCTCAGTAACTTTAAGATTACATCATACAAAATATACAATGATATTTTTACTAAGAAAATTGTGCTTGCTTCTATATTCTTGCACTACAAAAATAAAATGTTTGATTTTAATTTAAAGATGTATAGTGGACTTTCTGATGCACGCTTGTACAAAAAAACACATTAAAAAGCTTTGAATTCTTATAATAATTGAGAAATTGTTAAAATATTGCAAAATATTTTGTTTCCATTCTATTACTTTTCAAATATTTTCACTAATTTTCCTAAAAAGTCACAGTATTTCAGTATATTTTTAATGTACAATAAACTGTAAAAATATTATATATATCTTGAATGAATTTCTACTCCCTTTTATATGTATAATTAAATTAAAACAAATGTAGTCCAAATCACAATCTTACAATTATAAAAAAATCGACAATTTAATATAATTTAAGAAATTTAAAAAATCCTAAATGTTGTATAAACTTGATATTTATGTTACAATAAACCCGTAAAAATTTAAGGCGGATTTTGACTTCAATATTTGCAAACTTACTGTAACATAAATGCCAAGATTAAAATATTAATTTTAAATTTCTTAAAGTAGTGTATTAAATCGTTTATTTTCTTCTAATTTTAAGATTGCGATTTGAACTACTTTCATTATAATTCACTTATATATAATACTAAATTTTTATGAAAAATATTGAATTTTGCTTGACTGAATAATTCATTATTACAGTCCTCGTGTGCAATGATTTTCACTGTAATCGTAATAATTCAGACTGAATTGTTAATAAAATTTTAATGAAATAATACTGAAAATGAGTCAATTGATAGAGATTTCGGTATGAAGCTCAGTAAATTTCGGTAATATTTCATCATTTTTCATCACAATTTCAGTAATATTTCTCTCTCATTATTTATCACAATTTAGAAAAAAATTTCCATTAAGGTTACATACAATATTTTGTATGATATAATATGATCTTGAAGTTGCTGAGAGAAACCCTCGTAGAGTAGTACTTTTATCACTTGTCATATCATCATGCTTGAGCGCGTAAAATGTCAGCTCCACGATTAGTGAAACTTTACTCGCTATTAAGGTCAAGTCGTAACTGTAAAACCATAAAAAGCAATAAATTAATTGGTTACTGCGTCGGCGCCAAGCATTACCGTATTTTGTGCGTAGAAGCAATGCGAGTGAAACGTTATAACTTCAAAGCCGTATTATAGTATAATCATGGCTAGTTTAATATCTTGTTAACTATTACGAAAATTGCAAAATGGTACAGAACTTTTCGACTCAGTTTAGTCCGTTTTGTCTACACATGAGCGCTTTGTAAAAAAACTTACCGGACACCCTGTATATTAATATAACAAACATTGTAATAATTTAGTTATATAATGTATATAAACTAAATTCTTCGGAATGTAATCCCCTTTAAAAGTGAAAATTGAATTAGTTTTGAAAAGGAGTAGCTCAATTTTCAATTCTTAAAAGAGAGATTTTGTTTTTCAGAGTGAGATTCACTCTAAAAGTTTTAGAAAGCATATATAATACTAGTATATATAATAAATATTTGCATTGATTTTCCGTTAGTTTATTATTGCAGTAATATTTCTGTATTATTACTATCATAATATTATTACTACGCCGATCCTATGAGATATCTATAGATATCCTCTTTGTAAAGCCATCAGATAATTCTTGATACTAGATGTAAAAATTATTACCCTATTAAATTTAAGTATCTCTAATCTGAAGAGAGAATCGTCTTCTGATGATCGCGGACGCGAACATCACCTTTCAACATCGGCGACCGTAAAATTATACGGCTTTATAGAGCAATAGTTATAACTTATAACAGTATCACATTTCACTGTCCCTTCGGCGTAGTTGCATGTATCAATATAGCTGTAAATTTAATCTTCTTTCTCGAATTGAACTTGAATAATCTTTCGATAATTCTCTTTCATATCCTTCATATATCTCAAGACGAAGCGATAGTGAAGGAATGAGCTCTATCAGAAAATCTTGGCGTTAAAAACATAAGGAATTTTTTTTTTTTTTATTATGCATTTTGATGAGAAGAAACTCGATAAAAAATAATATATTGAAGGAATATGAAACGTGAAAATAGAATCTAAAACGTTGTTTTGTCATAAATAATTTTGTGATAAATCCGATCCTGCAGTGCAGTACATGAGCTTTTCGCGAGAGATTAATTGCGCGAGATAACACGGGGAAATCGAGATTTATCGACCTTTTCGTTGAAAGATTACGTACTACTGTAGTTTAAAAATTACATATAGAGGTTGACGATTATCATTTATTTGCAAAAGAACCTGTTCTCCTTGCAGTCGTGTTAATAAGCAATATTTGTAATTACTACTAATCGGCAGATTCATGCTCGAGACGCGTGCACTGCAGCCACCAGAATAATATGACTCGACATTAAGAAATCGAGAACTTGATCCGAGAAATAATATAATATTCCTTGGATTAAATTCTCGATTTGAATTAAAAAGAGGTGAAAAAAAAGAGATAAAGCTGGAGAGTTAATATAAGAAAAATGTAATGATTATACCGAGAGAAAGATTTTAATATTTGTGATGATAATTTTATAATCTTTTCGTATTTTTTTTTATAATCGTTTACAACCATATATTATTTCTGATATATAGAATTATAAATATATAGTAATTAATGTATTTTACCATGCAATTATAGTCACAAATACTAAAACTTTTCTCTCGGTGTAAATGAAATTATATTTTATTCTATAAAATAGAGAGTAATATAGTAATAATATATAA
>NW_017305705.1:2062998-2070628 GCF_001594115.1 Trachymyrmex septentrionalis
AAAAAAAAAAAAGAAAGTACGCATACTTATGTATACTTTAAAAGAAGACAATTTTATTTGTTTACGATTAATTATTACACCAAACAATTGCATTTTAAAATTAATATGACAAAATTTTAAGAATTTTGAAGCATTGAAGTTCGTTTTCTGGAAAACTTTTTTTTAGCCGTGGTGTATATTGTAGCAAACGAGCGATATGTAAATTATTATTATTAACATTATAGGAGTAACAATTATAATAACACGTAATTATAGTTGCAGATACCAAAAATTTTTCTCGTGCAATCACGAGTGTGCCTGTCAAATACGATACTTTTCATAGCACACCTGCGACACGCGTGCAGGATTAAGTCGTTTCTCATCGAGGCGCATGGATTTCCGTTTTTCGTCATCGTCGAACAGCTTTTTCCCTTCTCCAACGAATGACCGTACATTTCGTGATTAACGAGCGCATGTGTCTTCGATTTGCTGGCGTCGGATTGCGCGTCATTGAATCGACGTTGGTATTCACCTGTCAGCTTCGACCCGCGCTGTGCGTTATGGCGACGCGACGCAGGTGTCCTCGCGTCGTATCTCGCAAGCGTATACAAATTTAGACACGCAGGAACACGAAGGACGACGAAGGACTCTCTCTGCTCGAGGATGATACGTGCTCACTTTTCCGGAATAATCGAGGACGCACAGGCGCGCGTATGCAGCACCGCTGAATAAATCATCGCGCGCGAATTATAATTTTAAGATTAATGCGCGGTATGATCGCGAAACGGAGACGAGGAGGGAAAGAACGAGGAACGCGGTGCGCGACTGTCATTGTGCATTGATGACTGCGCGGGATATGCCGCGCCGCGAGGTGCTTCGGCATCCGCGACGCATGTCGCTGGACCATGTAACTAAGTACTTTAAAAGTCGGCAAATACATCTCTCTCGTACGAGAGAGGAGTCTCTCGTTTGCGAAGTTTATATTTCCGAACGCGGTCCGAAGCGATTTCCTGATTTATGTACGGCCCCGCGCAGCTTCGGATCGAAACCGCGCGATGTCCCATCTCGTTGATCGAAGTGATTTATTTCAGGCGAACGCGAGCGTCGCATCTACCTAAACTTATCCGCTACGGGTAAACGTACTATAATTTCATTAGGTTCTGATATTATTGAATTTGCTACCTTAAGAACATTACGTTATAGAGCTACTCTACATTAACGTCACGGTATCCTTTTAATGTGAACTTAATGAATATATCGACCGTACTCTTTGATATTTCAAGACAGGGGGGAGTAGAAAGCGAATAATTTAAAGAGAATCTAAATAAAGTGACATATTTATGGCATTATTAAGGTAGTCAAGTTTGAACTTACACTGAAAGTTCATAATTATTCATTTCTACTGATTAGAACAAAGTAGCAGAAATAGAAGAAGAAATAGGCTTCTATTTCATTTCTTTGTATATTTTACTTTTCAGTTATATTCAAGTCAATGATATCATAAACTATAATTTATTATTTAATTTGAGTTTAATGTAAAACATTTGAAATAATTAACACAGGTTAAATAATTGTGCAAACGAAAAGAGAATTAAGATATTATTACACTTATTAAGATATGATTATCTGAATGTGCTGATAAAGTAGCTACCTCTCTCTTATATTTTTACAGAATCTGATTTTCTTCAGGTCTGTTTGAACTTCCCACGAAGTTCAAGTAACTTGAATTCATAGAATATTCTGAATGTATTAAGATATTATCATATTTAAAAGTTTCTTTTCATGAATACGCTTTCCAGGCAATACTGCTGCGTCCTGCTCTCGTAAATATTTGCTGCAAGCACTTTTCCCCACTTCGCAGATTCCGTTAGAAACTTTTTCAAATCATTTAAAAAATGATACCGCAAAGATTTTTAACAAAAAAACAATACTCTGTAATGTTTTTCGTTAAAACTCTCAATCCATATTACATTGAAACTTCTTCTAGGGAATTCAACATAGAAACGTCAATAATTTACATTTAACTAGAGTCCGACCTGAAACTTATTTGTAATTAATATTTCATTGTACCATTTGGCACGCAGTTCAGTCCAAAAATTGAGGGCGAAAATAACTTTCTTTTTTGGAGTCACTCTTTTAAGTTTGAATTTGGCATCAGCATTTCCGAAAACTCTTTAATGTTACATTTTACCAGAAACGAAGTACTTTAACAGCCTCAACGAAAAGAGACTTCAGGGACATGTAATACGGCAATTTTAAGATGGGAAGGTTATATCCTAGTGAAAACATAATTATTTAAGCTTACTTATCTTTTCAAAATAGAAAAATAGCATTTCAAAAATTAATTCAAATTATAAACTCGTTGCTTACAAATTTTAAACCACGTTAAATTTGATATTGCAAATTATACAAAAAAGAACTTCGATTTACCTCATAATATATATATAGATAAACATTAATCGTCGGAAAAAAAAATCACACCACTTGTGGTGATAATTGTTTCACAACTTTGATATCTAAGAACAAGTTAGAAAACTTTTATAAGAGACAATATTAATTATAACAGAATTTTAACGGGACTCACATTTTCCGTCTACGTAAATATAAGTATGTAATTATATTGTCGGTACTTTTAAGCATTATCTTTTACATAAAAATTTATTTTACGAGAGTGTTTTGTCGAGCCACACACATATGAAGCGTGCACATCACTTACACAAAGTTCCGTGCATTGATTTGACAATGAATATAATTCTGAATTTTTTACAATTCTCTTGGAAGAGTACCTTTGTCTCTCGTGAAAAGTATCAGCATTGCAATTACAATACATCTGATTGGTGCCGTCGAAACACATATCATAAGCCGTGTTATCGTACCATATTTTCTTTCTTGCATCGCCCTCTTCATTCAAGCCCTCGACTGCGGTCGTTCGCATTCGCAGCCGCTCGAGCCCGCAGCTCCGCTCATAATTGGACCGTGATTGCGCGCGATTAATTTCATTCCAACGCGAAATGCGCGCCTGATAGAATGCCATCGGTCTTGGGGAGAGCGCGGCACTCTTCGAGTCGCGACGGCGAGAGACGATCGGTCGAGCGTTTCTCGGCGCGGTGCGTCGACGGGTTGCACCAGGTTGCGCCAGGTTGCACCAGGTTCAGCGGCTCTCTTTATCCTTGCAAGGACGCGCGTTCCCTTCCACGCCGCTCTCTACGGCGAACCAGTGCGGTGGCCGTAATCGCTGCCGTTTAATCGCGCATAATCATTACTAATCGACCGCAAAGACGATTGCGGCATCTACCACTTTATTATTACGACAGCGGGGATAAAGCTCCGCCATTTGTTACGCCCATTGTGTCGAGTTTCGCGGCGCGGTGCGGTGCGGCGCAGACTCCCGCTGTTCGTTGTTGCCGTTGTCGTTGTTGCTGCTGCCGTCGCTGATAATCGAGGTTGCTGGCGTTGCTGCGCCGCGGTCGGTAGCGGACCGCGCGCTGATCCTCGGTATATAAGTAACGAGCGAGGCGAGGTAGAGAGCGAGGAAAAGGAAAGCGAGAGAAAGAAGACGAGAGGCGAGAGATGTGGAACTCCGGACAAAAATGTATATCAATTAATTTTCTCACGGCGGGGCGTGACTCTCGTCTTCTCGGCGTGGCTCGTTACGCCAAGGTCAGGACCTTCGAGGGCTATCGTCGGCTTAATTCTTGCTCCTCTCTTGTTATACGCGAACATAGCGAACGTACGGGACGTGTCTCCCTTTGTGCTCGAGTCGCGCTTTTATACTGCGCTTTCGTTAACGAAAAGCATCTACGATTTTGTTGTTTTTTTTTTTTTACGTCCCTTTTATCTTTCTCTCGTTTCTACTTGTAGATCTGCAACGAAGCAAAGTCCTTCCTTTGTGTAACTTTCATGCTCGCGATATACAGGGGGGAATACGTTGCCTTGGAATCTCATAAATCCTAGACGCGTAATATTAAACGTTAAGTGGAATATACTTCCCAATTTGAGGTTTCGACATTCAAGGATCTGGGTAAGTATTTATCCGTTAAACAGAGGAATACTCTTGAGCAATATGGGAACGTCTTTATGATCTATGAAAAGCGAATTTATTCTCGTATCTTTAGAAATCAATTTATTCAAGGTTAACGCTAAATCGACCTTGTTCATGCACTTCACCAATAGTCGCAAAAAAGTGAAGATTTTATCGATTACTTTTGTGCACCGGTGCTTTCTCTCCGCAAGTATTCTTGCCTTCTTGCCTTGGATCTTACGCGAGGTGCTTCGAGAAATTGCGCCGTACCTTCAGGGACTGCGCCGGTCTCTCTCTCTCTCTCTCTCTCTCTCTCTCTCTCTAGCTCTTCACTTGCACGCTAATGTGCTCGATGCTCCATATTTATCTTCCTTAATCATCCTGAAAGCAGCAGCAAATCAACGGAATGCACGGCTACGATATAGTAACTTCAGTTCAGGACGCGGACCCTCATTGGCGAGTTTACGGCTCTTCTTTATCGCGAGCTGATGATGGCCATAGCGTCAAAATAAAATGCCCACCGGTTCACTGCCTATCTGGATCGTCGTGCTCCTCGCCTTCGAGAACGAGACGTTTCCGATTTTTCTGCGAGTCAGCTGGTCTACCGAGGTCCTGGCGACACTTCGTCCTGATACGGAAAACAAGAACGTTCTCTCTCTCTCTCTCTCTTTCTCACCTTGACGACTCAATCCGTTCCTTCGTAGACTTATGGCCTACGTAGAAAATGATGGAGCTTTATGATAAAATTCATGAGTCGAGCGGATCCGTAGGAGCGAGCACGCGAGCGATTAGCATAAAGGAGTCTCATTAGCAACCGCCAGTCGCCGAAATGTCAGGATTGTTTTTCTATTCACCCGGAACTACTTGTATGCAGCCCTCGCGATCCGCTGACGAAAAAGCTCCATTGTCACCCTGATAAAATATTTTCGCTATTGTTATTCTAGTTTCGTTTCAAAGCTACATCGAGATGAAATTGAGCAACAATTATAGCGTCCATTACAGAATTTCGTTTATCACATATCGGCAAATATTATTATCTTTATGAAAACGGGTAATATTCCGTTAATAGATATAATCTGAAATTAATAAAGAAATTATATATATATATAATAACGTTACATATTTATTTCTCCGAATGACGATCCATCGTACCCACTCAATTATATTCTTTATGTTACATCTGCAAATTTGAATTGTTATTGAGCCTAAATTCTAAGCAGAATTGTAAGACTCGTAACATATTTTTGTAAGACTTGTAAGAATTTTTAAATGCTTATGCCTTTATATAATATTTTTACAAACAGTTTCTTACTAGCCGTAAAATTTACAAGATACTTGCGAATAAATTGTACATCTTACGATGTATACATATAAAATTAAAATACTAATCACAGTAGTTCTTACAAATTCTTACAAGTTTTACGAGAACACGTCTCACGAGTCTGCTTAGAATTGACCAATAAATTTAGCATTCACACACATAAAACACACACATTGTTAACTTAACATACGAGTTATGTAATTTTGATTCCTAAAAATTAATTAGTGACATATTTATACATACAGTGATAAATATTAATAGTAGATTTTAATCAACAATAAATTAAATACAGGTTTTATAGAGATCTAACGTCGATAATTGTGTTACAGATTTTCATGTCAATTCCAAAGGGAGTCAATCTAATAAAACGATAGACAAAACTTCTTGACGTATCCTTACGAAGTAAGCAGCCTTTAGAGCGTTTACAATGTGAAGACCGGAGGTATTCTTGTCTTCTTCAGCCCCTACTAGAAAGCGCCTCCGATACAAGGCAAAGTAGTTGCTCGTTACGCGTTTGAGCAAACGACGATGATCCGTGTTGCTAATCCATGTCGGGGAGACCGTCTCGCGCGGATAATAATCCGCGATCTCGACTTCAACAAGGTGGTATTTCTATAGGGTGTACGATCCGGCGCCAGCGAGACGTAGCGCAAGCCGAGCAATTAACTGGGAGACGTTACTGCTCTATAAGACTTCTGCGAGCACCGTATTTCTCGTTTCAAGGACGAAAAAAAAAATGCGTTTCAAGGACCAAAAAGGGCTTATGACGCGTCGCGGTAGATGCCACTTAACGCGCGAAAATAAATAATACGAACAAAGTGAATCGGCTTTCGGACAAACGTTTAATATGTTTTTAACGCTTATCGTTATCGCGACTTTTTTCTTCCCGTCGGAGTAACATTGCTGCATCGTTTAGCGGAGAAAGCTAGTTAGTACTTAGTTAGATTCTTCGATATGATTGGGGTTCCTACATTTAGAGCCAACGAAGAACTAAAGGCAAGGATCATATTAAAGAGATTATTGTTTACCACAGGTGCAGTCCTGAACGTGTCTCGACATCGCATATCATATGCGTGACCTTCGATGACGCGAGGCTAGCGGAGAAAAGTCTGTTTATGTATGCGATGTAATCTCTCGCACGTGTTGTTTATCGGTACCTGACACAAATCTGACGCTACGAGCGGCGAGAAATTAATTACGCGCGCTGTACAGCGATAAGAAGCCGTAATAATTAGCCGTAATCACAACACGCGTCGAAGATAACGGAAAAAAAGCAAAAGAGGAAGAGTTAAAAAAGGATAACACAGATTATATACAATATACAGCCTATAGCAGATGTATTGTCGTAAATTTACCAAGCCAATTACTTCGGATGTGTGAATAAGCTTTTTTACATTCCATTAGCTCCATACTCGAGATCGTATCTATTTCAGTACAGCCGGCATATTTGCAGATTCAAAGATCTCGTAAATAAATTTCTCTCAGAAGCTTGATATAGATATCGTGAAAAATGTAAACAATAAAATATAATCTTCAACAATATTCGCATTTATTTCTGGAGATTCTTGATATATGTAATGTAAACTACAAGGAATAGACAAAATAATGCGAATACCTGGGAAATATACCATCTACTTTTATCAAAAAGTTGGCCTACCGTTTGTCTTTAAAATTACATGCTTGAGTAGTGTACGTAACTACAATGCAATTTGTTATATCATTCTTCCAGCGGAATACCTTTTAATTGCTTAAAAAATATTGAAATCTGTTTCTCACTCAAGTCAAAATTACAAATGTGATTTGCTGATATTTAAATCAGGCGATTGCATTGGCTAAGAGAGATGTCAAAATTTTGAAGAACAGAGGGCAATTTTGGAACCTTAGAGTGAGAAGCAGAAATTTTCTCTTTCAGTATCATTTATATATAGACAATTGATGTTCTGCTAAAGCTGTGTTCCAAAATTACCATACTGTCAGTAAAGTACTGAAAATCTAGCATTCGATGCAAATCTGTTGCACGTGGCGTAAACTATAGATTTTCAGTACTGGCAATAAATTTTGGTACACAGTCTAAAAGAGTAAGTTAAGTATTCAAGCATTGTGTGATTATTCCAACAAGGACAGAATATGTATTAAAAGTTAATTGGGCCAATCTGTTATTAATAAATATTATAGTATTTCCAAGATGTTCATTATTTTATCTATTCACTGTACACGCTGAACGCGCATTTATCGATAAAAGTGAGATGTGGATACAAATGAGGCCACGTCAATTTTTATTTTTCACAGATATTTTTTTTATTCCCCAT
>NW_017305705.1:2070728-2074395 GCF_001594115.1 Trachymyrmex septentrionalis
TCTGTACACGCTGAACGCGCATTTATCGATAAAAGTGTGATGTGGATACAAATGACGTAGGCCACGTCAATTTTTATTTTTCACAGATATTTTTTTTATTCCCCATTCACACACATCGTTAATATTTATTTGACATCTATTATGGTATAATAGCCCACTCTGCGACGTGTACCGTCTCGGGATCTCAAGATGCGATCACACGATGTTACTGTGTACGTTTTAGCGTTGCTCGCCGCGATCGTTTAATTCATCGGCGATCGAGATTAAACGATTCGCTCGTGTACTCACGGTACAAGTAACTACCATAGGCGATACAAGTTACTATTATATCGCAATGGATTTCTACTTACGTAAATTATGCACGGTGAGTCTCGCGACCATCTCCGCAAGGACGCGCGAGATTTAACGACGAGAGAGATCGTATCGTTGTTTCGACCGACCAACGAGTACCAAGGGTAATTGCGAGACGAGTACCGATCACCTTCGACAATGCAGGCCGTCATTTTTCTACTACCTAACTTGAAGATCTATACGTGAACATTTGTACTGTAGACAATACTGCAGCCATGCGCTCGCCGGAAAGAAGAAGCACACACATCGAACGACAATTACGAACGATTTGCACCTATGCGTCACGTTTCTTCCATGTCATTGTGTCTTTTTCTCCCGACTAAGATCGCGCGATGTATCGAGATAGAAGTTTACATGCGCGAGAATAAAACTTGTCGCTGGAGAATAAATTAGAGAAGAAAGAATGTTGGATTTTGCATAAAACACCATTTCTCTCTGTAGCTTTTAATTATATGAAAAATTCCTTTTTGTAAATTACTATAGTCTGAATGAAAATGAAAATGAAATAAACATGGCAGAAGGATACATACTTTGGTTTTTATTGGCAATAGCAAATGAATTGAATGCAGCTTTATCGAAGATTAAGAACGAGCTGTCTCCAATATTTGTAAGGGCGGAAAGACTGATCGGGCTTCTTTGAATGCGATATTTATGTATTCATATAAACATTGCAGTGCAGGATTAAAACAACGATTAATTCAGGTATTAAAGGTAACGATAATTTATTGCTCGACAGCAATATGTAGTTTTACATTGGTTTATACATTTCTTTAGTCATTATATTTCTCAAGTTGCATAAAGTTTGATCGACAGATTGTAATTACTAAGTAATATCGCGCAGAAATTATGCAAATACGCGGGGAACGTGTATTTACTCGTTCCTACTCGGCACATCTTCGTTAAATCAACAAAAAGGAAAGAAGCGTGACTAATGATTTATCCGTGATCGCATACGTCGATCTGAGAAAGGGTTGAGGTCAAGGTGCGCGGCAACGTTCGCCTCGCTTGCTTGGAATGCTGCGTAACCAGTCAAATATTTACACGCAATGTTATTATTACGTCATATTTATATATAAAATGCTGACGATCGTCTTTTACCGAAACCGATCAGTCCGTGAAGAAATATGTAACCAGCGACGTTTTTCACTCGCGAAAAAAGTAGGTGAGGCACAACAGCAATTTTTCTTCCCGTAGAAATAGATTCCACATTTTCTTTCAATCATATATTTACTCTTTCATTTGCAAGGAAATTGAAAATAGATCTTGTTTTGATCAACGATACCAATGCGGCGATAAACTTGCAAGTAATTAATGATAGTCAATAGATTTTGAGAAATTATATTGCGCAAAAACAAAATAAATAAATATCAGAGACCTTTATTTGACTCACCGAGAGGTTTACGTTATAAATTTGCAAATACTTCAGATTAACTATAAAAACAGTGCCAGTTACAACATTCGAATTGTACATTTGTACAGTTGTGTAACTATTTCGAATTTATTCAGTTACGTGAAAGTGCGTGGTCATTCATGAAATTCTCGTCGTTGTCAAATTCAAATTATTCTTTATAGTACAGTACGCGCTTTCGAGATTCTTCACAGGATACGGATAATCCCGCCGGCTTGATAATATAGATATATATTTTCACACGGATAATTCCAGCTTAACAATATAGCTCGGTTATAAATTCGCCATCACACATCGGCCTGGAATCCAGATTGATAAAGTCCCAACAAATCCCAGCGTGCAACCAGACGCCAAGAAATATAAGAAAAACTGAAGAAGGCTAGTTACGTTTACGCGCTTAAAGCGCTTACAGCGCGGAAAATTGAATTCGTAGTGATACATTCGCGATCCCCGATAAAGCGAACGAATCTCCCGATTACATTGATAATCAAGAGAGATACGCCAGTTATGTCGCGGCTGTGCCGCGAGTCGAAATTAATATTCCAAATAGAAGACGGCTCGCTCAGCGCGTACCGGCGGGTTTCGCAGAGAGATTGAATTAATCGTGCGATTCTTTCGAGACGCGCGCGGCCGAACGTCTCGCGGCGCGGCGGGGTGCGGCGCCCGCAGTCTGGACCTGGACGTTGCCCGGCGTTGATCCACTGATCCTCGGACGGGACCTCCAGGCGCGCGATGCTCCTGCACGCGATGCACCGACGCGCTATAATGCGCGCAGTTTCCCTTCTCCCGCTTTCGTTTCTACGAAGAATAATCGGACGTATGTCTAGCGATACAAGAAACATCGGTCGGATAAACCGTCCGCCGTCTTTTCACCGAGACGCACGTAGTAACGTGCACTTTGTAGGAATGAGCGATGCTCGAAAAAGGAAGATCGACATCTAAATAATCGACCGCGAGGTACTTTCGTTATTGTTCGTAATCAGTCAAGCTTTGGAATGATTTGGGAAAGCGGATTTATTTTTAATGATCGTTTAGATTGTTTTGATTGTAGCGAGGGAACGTGAATCTCTGAAGGATTCCGAGTCTTTAAAATATGAGGTGTTCCGCGAGAGAGAATCGACGAAAAAACTTTTAGAATGTAAGTTAAGGAGGTTAAAAAAGTCCCTTGTAAAATTGCAAAACGAAAGAATTGAGAAACCGTCGATGACTAGAAAGGTATTTTCAAATGAAATGTTAAAGTAGATGTATATATTTTTTCTAAGAAATTACGTACGTTCCGACTCTTGGTCTTCTTTAAGTGACACAAAAGTTAAAAATTCATAGTAAAAGTATTAGAAAAAGTAATAGAATTAACAGACCCGTGTCATTATGCTCGTATTGAAAAAGACAATGTGTGTAATTCCTTAAAGAATATATCTCTATTTTAATATTTAATTTTAATGTACTCCTTTCGGTCGTTTCTCTTTTGCTTTTAGAATATATTTTAATTAAAGTTCATTCTAAGCAAAGCAAAGATAATTTTTGGGCGGACTCTCCGTGGCTCAAGAAATCTAGAAAAAATATGTTAATTTATTTATTATTACTAGCTAAAGCGAGAATTATAAAACAAAATGATTAAAATGGATAATTAAATTATACTATCTTTGGGACGACTACCTGTATTATTTTCCATTAAAACGCGATAAAATTTCGATAATGAGCTTGTTTGATTACTGGTATTCGGCACGCGATGGCAGAGAATTACGAAACGATGATGTAACGTAAGCACATGGTAAATCAGTAATATGATCTGCCATCGACACCGGTGTTCTTGTCGAATATATCATAATTTCGTGAATTTCTTGTTTAATAATTCCTTTCCTCGGCGCGTCCGACGGTAACGGTACCACACTCGGACTCTCCCGTCCG
>NW_017305705.1:2074495-2077246 GCF_001594115.1 Trachymyrmex septentrionalis
CTTCGACTCGGCGCGTCCGACGGTAACGGTACCACACTCGGACTCTCCCGTCCGAGCGTTTTTATATTGGAATATTCAAATTCCATAAATCATTGTACGATTGTAAATAATTGCGTCTTAAATTATACCTCCCAGTCGTATCTGCCAATAAGTTATTTGTCGGCTCCGATGTTTTGTCGCGTGGCGACTAAACGCACGGAGTAACGGTGATGAATCTGAGAACTGGTTAAAAGTTCGTCGAACCTCGGTTGTTCCTTGGGGATGAAACCCATCGTCACCCGGGCGCATTCGTAGCGTCCAGCTCGCCCACGCGTCGGTCCATGGGTGTGAGAAGTGTTGAATAATGTCGCGTGTATTCGACAAGAACACTCGTTATTACGTATGCAGATATTCGGATAAACGTCGTGAGCGTGAGAGACTCTGAATCCGCGATCCCTCTCGAGAGTACAAGAACGGGTTCTTCTTCGCTCGTCAGTGAAAACGAACGGGGTTTCCATGACGCAAGTGGGTATACCAAGTACTCGGTTGTGGGCTACGCGAGAGATAAAAAAATTTTAACATATTCAAATCTTGTTCAGCCTTGGCCTGCCTTGGTCTGCCTTGGCCATAAGTATAAACCCTCAATTTATTGCATTTTCTTGGTAAACATAGTAATAAAAGGAGGACTAATAATAAAATGGTAAAATTGTTGTATAAAAATAATAACAGCATTAAATAATAAAAATCAAATTTTATTTTTTAATAAAATTACTTTTAATTTATTTATTGTATTACCGGTAGATAATAGAAGGTCCACGTTAATTTGTAACGACGCTTTATATTTATAGCCAAGGCTGCATAAAACATAAAATCTATGAACACATAAATATATAAATAATTAAAGAATTAAAGAAAATATTTAATAAATAACATATTTTACAAAAAAAAAAAAAACAACGAATATTGAACATCGTTAGAAAATATAGATATATTTTTTAATTTAAGACACATGGAATTTACAAGGATTTCTTGCAAGGAATCGTACGAATACTTCGAACGCCTCATGTCCAATATGTCCATTCAAGGATAAAAACGATATATCGTCAATCGTTTAATCTCCGTTACCCTTATCGAAGATTATCTTTTTGTTCTCTTATAAATTATCATCGAACGATTTGTTTAAGTCGAGGGGCCTGTGCGACTCTTTGACTGAGGTAATTGAACTCACGTCGATGTACTTCCTGCCGAGGGATTTGCTCGAGGCCACGATCAAGAGTATACAGGCCGCGCGTTCCACGCGAATTTTGCTTCATCTATGTAAGCCGAATGCCGGCCAATAAAGGGTGAACGTCGCACGATTGTAAATTCCCTGGTGAGTAGCGGTCGTGTGACGTGGGGATCTTCAACGTGGCTCGTTCCTCTTTGCCATTCAGGTTGAGCTCGGCCAGAAGGGAGACCAGATCAAAGATAGAGGCGATCTACAGCCCGACCGAACAGTAAACACTCTCCGCTAGAGTCGTACCCGCCGTCTTTCTTCGGCGCTTCGTGCAGATCGCCGCGTCGCGCCGTGACGTTCCATCGCTATTCGAGAGCTATCGGTAAACGACGATTGTTAACGTACAAAGATTTTAACAAAATACAGGCTTACAAGATACAATATTTTCCGTCTGATAATCGCGAGACGGTCGTGCCCGTAATCGAGAATTGCGCAGCATATCGTGTGTAATGAGCTCGAATTAATTAGGGCGATTACACAGTGACGGGACCTTTTCTGCTTATTGGCCAATCGTGTCGCCTGTTTATCCGCAGCAAATCTTCTTTCTTTACTCGTTATTCAGCGGACGCCGCGAGAAATATTTGCTGGCAATTACCACGTGATTCAAGTACCGGCGAAAGAAATGCGGCAAGAAGAACAGCGAAGAATCCGCGGCTAACATTGCCGAGATTTATTATACAGGGCACGTGCATCGCGAGATTCCAGTCAAGACAATCCCTTCATGTGTTTTTTTTTTTTTCCACGTATACATATTTCTTGCTCCCATTGAAAGCTCCCATTTCTTGCTCACCGGGCCACAATCGAATTTCTACAGCTCTATTTTTTCTCCTCCTCGACAGTTCCGCTGTGTTACGTTATACGTCGGTGAATATCTTTAAGAATACTCTTCGCCAAGTACGTCACGCGTTCTTAGCACACGAAGCACGTTTCCATCCAATTTATCGCAAAAGTACATTACGATAGAACGAAGCGAAGAACGAAAGTCTAAATACGTAGTTTTTACGTCCCGTCCTTTTGCGACGATACAGCACGATTTTCAGATTTCTCGTCGCTTCGCTCTACTCACGTACTGGACCGTCGTGCGACTGGACGATACTATTTACATCCTAGAACTGTGCGTGAGACAAGAGATAGTCGACAATCTATTCTTCGAAGCAATCAGGGAAATTAATTTTTTTTCTCGGCAGTCAATACTCGGATTTAAACTGTTCTCGAAACTGCTACGCGCTTGTATCGTCGGACTTCTTCTGCAAACATAACATTCTTGACATAACGGAATTGTTATGGCGAAAACAAAAAAACAAAAAAATACAAGGAATCTCTCGCAGAATCTCACGGCGTGAGGAGGTTGTCCGTTTGTCGTTTAACCATTGTGCGAAGTTAACATCTCATTATAGGAATTTCCTTATACTCGATGAAATTCCGGTTCCCCCTCACCCTCCACACCGCACGCCAACCAAACACACCCTCAAACGTCATCTCACACCTCTGACCAC
>NW_017305705.1:2077346-2095171 GCF_001594115.1 Trachymyrmex septentrionalis
TACTTACAAGAAAATTGTGAAAATGGAAAAGCTAACTTTATAGATATTGTTTATATTCGCCGGTTTATATTCGCCGACAAGCACATACCGAGTTGAATACCGAGTTGTAACGAGTTGGAACGTGCTCTCTCTCCCCCTCGAGACTAGTTAATTTCCCAGGTAAGTTTATCACTCGTAGACTCGTTTTGTGCGGGAATCGCATGACTTCGTGGAATCAGGATTGAGAGTACCGAGCGCGGCACAGCAGCCGGCGTTCTTCTCTCTCTCTCTCTCTCTCTCTTTCTCTCTTTCCCTCTTTCTAGAAAGCTCGCCACTTTGTAGCAGTGCAGTTTCGTAGAGAGGCGAATTCACCTGACGTCCCTTCGGGAATACTTTATGGAGTCGCCTTGGAACGCGGGCTCGTCGATGTTTCCCTGCGGCTGCTTCGAATGCCGAGAAACGCACAGCGTGGAGCGCACTTGCAGGAGACTTATGAGAGAATCGGTAGCGCGTATATCAATTATATATCTATTATATCAAACGTTACATCATTAATTTGAATAAATTATACGTGATTTAATTTATTCACGTTAGGTATATAGAATATATAATCAAGTATTATATATATATGCACATATTATTGCACATTTATTAACGTTGTATTTTACGAAAGCTCACATTTATATTTGTTTATATGTGTTTTGCGGAACCGCGTGAGGTAATAATAATACAATGCAACAGTTTTTTGGTTTGTAATAAATAACGAATGTTTCTTGTAGGGTTTTTTTTTTACATTGAGAAAAATGTATTTTTTATTCAATTCCATCACTTACATTTTTAGAAGCTCCACCTCGAATTTTTTTATATAATAACGCAAATAATGTAAGTAGCATATATTATATTATAGCTTATGACATTTGTAAATATTTTTTTAAATATATGAAAATAAATAATATCGAGCCTTTTTTATTACTCACATACAATTTTAAGTGACATATTAAAATAATAAAATTTGCAATATTTAATTGAAACTTTTAATGTCAAGAAATTACACACTGATTTACAAGATTTTCGTTTCTCAGTACTCGGCGTTGTGCATTTTACTCCCTGTAAAGTAAAAGAAAAAAAAGTTGTAACATTATTTAAATTTGTAGTGTTTCTTTTAAAATAATATCCTCGATATTTCACAAAATATGAGCGCGATGGAATCTTTTTATCTTATATTCTATGTATTGTGTTATGTTTTAGTAGCTAAAAATACGTAAGATCATCCAGGCGCTGAGGAACAGAAATCTTGCGACACAGTGTAATTATTTGTTCGTTGTGTGAATTTATGAATAGTTAAAAACTATTCGCTTCTTCTAATTTATTCGTGTTTGCGTATTTGCACAACTTGTGCGGAACTGCGACTTCGCCCGCGGTTGAATGATACGTACGTTCGAACTGTAACGGATAAAACGTCTTCTTCCGCTTACGGCGTACCGATAAGCAAACACTCGAGCTAGCACTCGGCGCGTCTCTCAACCCGTTATCTCTTATCGCCAGTGATCCGGCCACCCTCGACTCGACGATTCCACGCGAAAGATTGAACCGTAAAGATAAAACCCGCCTCTCTCTCTCTCTCTCTCTCTCTCTCTCCCTCTTATTTCCTTCGTAATGATCACGGAGTCATCGAAACCACGTCGAGTATACGCCCGCATGTTATTGTAAGCGTTAAGAAACACTTTTCACGTTACATCCCCCGCGTCGCGTATTTACGACGCGAGAAGAACAGGGCAAAAATCTCATTTCTCAACGTCGCTCGGATAACAGTGATTACGTCGACCGGCACTTTGGACGGCGGCTCTTCCAATCCGCGGCTCGAATCAATCAAAGCCGGTATTTACATGGAAGATTATAGTTATATCGCGTTGTAAATCTGCAGTTTCGTGACATGTGATAATAATTGCGAGTTCGTGGGTCATCAATCGGTCGGTAAAGAGTCTCGTTGTAATAATCGCCCACTGTTCATACTATTCGAGATGCTTAATAGTGTGAGACTCTCTCTCTGTCTCTCTCTCTCTCTCTCTCTCTCTCTCATTGATTCACTAAAATCATTTTCATCTCATAGAGAAGACTTGGATTATCAAAGTTCATTTTCAGCAGCGACTCCCGCGACTCGGCGTAGGTCGAGTGAAACGCGAATTGATTCACGTGTGTGTGGATGTCGTTAACTTTAATTTCAAAAACTTCACAAGAGGACAAGAAGGATCGATTATGGACTTGTAGAAGAATCTGCCAGCTCCTGGACCGCAGGATTTCTCACGGTAATTCTCACGGTGCGGTGATTATCCGTAAAATGCTGCGCGCGATTTCATCTTATTCCCTTCATCGCTCCGACATGCGTCCTGCATTTCTCGATCCTCTGGAACAAGATCGGTCGGTTAAAATCGTTCGGACGGATAGAGATCCCCTCTCTCGGTATATCGAGACGATGTTGCATTAAGCATATTAATAAGTGGTTGGCGGAGCGGTGCAATTCCAAGCTGTCACATAGTTAAGACGATCGTGGATATAATAATCCTGCGATACCCCGCGTACACACCACTTTCGGTAGAATATATACGTTTATCAAACCGTCGCGATCAGTTGAGGCTAGTCGCGAGTTGAAAGGAATCGAGCTGTTTATCTAGATCAATAGTCAAGTTTATGCTCGCGATCGTTTCGGTGTCGGCGTCGAGAGTCGTTGATCTTCACCTCCTCGGTATCGGACGTTATCGATCTCGATCTCTCTCGCCTCCGCTGCTATAAGAGTGACGCTCAAGTGCGTGTACAACGTCGTGCTCTCAGCACGTAAACCGCTCTTTACGACCTGCCAAGACCTCGCCTCTTACCTCAATCATCCGGTTACCGGTAATTACGATCGTCGATCGTCCAGAACCAATTACGTCGGCAATTTTTACCGAGTAATTCGATCGCCATCGCGAGGAGAGAGCATCCACGCGATGCGTAGCCAATAACCGGTACGGCGTTACATTACGGCGGGACGGTTATTCGATTTTCGCACCGGTCGACGCGGATGGTGCGCGTATACGAGAATCATTTAGCATCGAAATGCTCCGCTTTCTCGAGTCATCACAGTCACATTTCTTACTTCTCGTTAGAATAAAGGAGATATTACACCGAGTATACGCCGAGTCGAGTTATAGAAGGAAGCAAACACGGAGGGAGTAACAGATTGGCGTTACTTCACGGAAATACGTGAAATACGCGTGTATAAATATTTGTCTCCGCGTTAGCCGGAAAAAGGAATACAGAGAATGTAGAGAAACGCCTTTGAAAAAGGATTTAAATTGAACAAATTCTACTGACTTAACGTAATTACAGGAGCATACACGGATGTCAAGAGTATTACCGTGACAAATTAAAAAAACAAAGAGTCGTCGCAAACGTGGAGGGAGAACCGTTCTCCTCGCCACGAGTGATTTCTGGCTTCTCAGTGATTAAGCCATTTGCACAATTGGTTTCTTCAGCGGCGATAAACCAGTCGTAGATTATCTGCGAGTGCAATTGGCATCGCCATTAAATCGCCTCGTTCGAGCCGCCTTCTTGCTGGTCCTCATCCCTCGTCGCGGCCGCCCGGCGAAGGCCGGGGCGCATCTTTAACGAGCGTTTTCTTTCGCCCTCGGCGACGAACAATGGGCATCGCGATGGCCGGAGGGAGCTGCAAGAAACGTCGCTGCACAAATCCGATTTCGCGAAAAAACGCCTCCTCGACGATGTGAAAGAGACGGAGCGGAGTCGCGATGAATGCCGCTCTCGGAGGAACTGCGCTTCTCGGAACGCGTCTCGCGCGCTTTTTCCGCGCTGCCTCTGGAACGAACCTTTACCTGGGACACAAGTATCTACGCAAGTATAAAGGGTCGCGTTCAATGCCGTGACGCTTTCGCGAGATCCGGATTGACATCCGAGGCGAATCGGCGAATCGGCCGGTCGAAGGCGCCGCGCGACTGAGACGAGTAAGGGTCGCGAGAGTCGAAGAATCGCGATGTTTCTCTCTGCCGTCGGATAAGACTTCCAACTTACCGATTGAATTTCGAATTCGGGACCGTAT
This sequence comes from Trachymyrmex septentrionalis, assembly GCF_001594115.1. Taxonomy (NCBI): domain Eukaryota; kingdom Metazoa; phylum Arthropoda; class Insecta; order Hymenoptera; family Formicidae; genus Trachymyrmex; species Trachymyrmex septentrionalis. Next base: position 2,081,419 of record NW_017305705.1, read on the forward strand.
CGATGTGACGCGCGAGAGACTCGTAATGGTTCGGCCATCGACCTCTCGCTCGCAATCGTCTATTTTGCCTAGCGCGTTTTACGGTGTCGTCTCACGGACACGAAGCAACATCCTGGTAAGGTGTACGAAGAACAAACAGACGATTACGACGAAGGTGACGAGAGAGAGAGAGAGAGAGAGAGAGAGAGAGAGAGAGAGAGAGAGAGAGAAAGAGAGATCCACTATGTGGGTCCCCCCGAACATGTGACGAAAGTGTGCGGGACATTGACTCTCTTCGTGAATGACGCACCTCGTGAAAACGGAGAGTTCTTCCTCCTCGGAGAGGAGGTTCGTTGAAACCGAAAACACGCTGTTAGACCGAGAGGAGATAAGGATTGGGCAATGCGGAACAGTGACGAGTCGGATACAATGGGTTTATGCGCGATCAGTGGCGAAGTGAAACAAGTAGCGGGTTGCCTGCTTACTTTTTTCATCAGTGGTTATTCTGGAAGGCGCTTATTTATTCAGCCGCGAACGTGCCGAGTAAAACCAGACCTGAGTGCACATGCAATATTCTTAGTCACATCTTGCTAAAAGTGACGCATGGTTTTTGAATATCTATTAACGGCGTTATACGTGACTTATGTTACGTATAAATAGAAAGAGAAGAAAGATACGTTTGATTTTTTAAATTTTCCTGTTAGATAAAAAGGAGCATTGGTAATCCAATCCCTTGAAGTAAAAAGATAATACATTTTGTTATTTTAATTTCCCATCTGTATCAAAATGAAATCAAGCCATTTCTGTGGTTAGCTTCAAAGTAAACACTGCCCATATTAATGTATCCACTTAGTAAGCAATAAAATAAAATTCAGTTATATTTAATATCTGTATTTTTTAGAGTTAAATTACATCTCGTAATAAATTGCAAATTAGCAGTGTAGATTTACATTAAAATATGTACACAGCTAATTTAACCTAACTATTATCAGCGAATACATTGATATACTTAATAAGATAGGATTATGATATGTATTTCTGTAATGCTCCTTATGAAGTAGTCAGTCATTCATTCACTAAAATAAAAGAATGAAGTAAAGTTGTTTAACTTTACCGTTTTAATTAAATTAATGACACTACGCGCTGTCGTTAGAGACATGAGAACTATTAGCAAAAGAGAGTATAGTCAGATGTTTTCCTTGTTTAATTGTGTGCAATATGTGACAAAGAGAGTAACAGACCGCGTATATTTCTGTCTTTTATGCGTTTATCTTCGGCTGCCACGAATGCGAAGTCAGTTACACGAGTCTACGATACAGTAGTTAAATTTTTTTGTTCATAATCGTCTTGCGAGATAGGTATCAATTTTAATAAGAGCTACGGCAGTTTCGAAGGGTTAACAGCGGATTCGAAAGAGACCGTTTAGGAAAAAGGACGAAGAGGCGGACGGCAGGCACATCTCCCGTATCATTCGTGATTTCCCGGTAGCCGGGATGTCGGTGGGCAATCTGATCCCAGGACAACGGTTCGGAAGCATCGGTTGACAGTAAAATATCAGCAGGTACTACTCACAGTACGGCCGCGATAAGATCGGGAGGAAGCAAGCAGGTATATATGTAGGTGCATCGGGAGAGGGGTGGGGGGGGGAGAGGGGGAGGAAGCGTCGGATACTCCGATGCCTCCCCGTGATGCCAAGTCCCGGGGTACTGTTAGCCACCGATGAATGATAACCGCATATCGCGATACGCTACGGACGATACACAATGCGGAGGAAAGGGGAGGGTGTATTGGCCAGGAAATCGCCGCGCGGTTACGTTTCTGAAATAGAATGCGTATTGAATCGATAACTCAGCCGCGCTCGCGGAACGCTCGCCCACGAAGCCGGATATTTCTGCGAGCCAGTGAGTGCCTCCGGCATCTTGATTAAAATTGTGCCAAACTGTGGGAAAACTGTCACTTTCAGTTTTTGCATCTTGATAGATTTAGTAAATTAGAAAAACAAAATGAATTTCCAGGTTCAAATTTCCCGGCTGAGGTGATATTTTTCGCAATAAATTTTTTTGTAGCGTTTTAAGCTTATTACCTTTCGCAGTGTTTTAAGTTGTTATTATTAAATTCACGATCAATGTAATTTGTAATGTTATTTCCAGCTTTAATTTATAATTGCGTTTCAAGTCAGGACAAACTGAATAGGCTGGCAGGTTATACAACAAAAAATGTATTCACAAAACATATATGTGAATACCATTATTAAGCACCAACGTTTACTTTAATCCAAAATAGGGTAACTATTAATGTACCTTTTAGCCAATTTGCTTATTACTGAACTAATTATTAAATATTGTACCTTTAATTTTATCTGCTTGCAATCAATATCGGTTTTTCAACTATTTCTTTTTCTTATAATATTTCTTTAATCTAAAAAATTGTTAATACTTTATAATGTTTTTGACAAAAATAAAAAACATGTTTTTGTCCCTATTAATGAATTCTCCAAGCGGCGATGGCCTTATTAATGTGTCTCCAATTTATGCACCACCATTTGACTCACTTTTAACATACAGTTACTAAAACAGGTAATAAATTTAAGCTAATTGTTTAAATTAATATTACATAAATCATTATTTCAGTTATATTTATTTCAATGTACACTCATAATACGACGTTCTCAGCTCCAATACAGGGCACATTAATAGGGACAAGCTTAAAATTTTGCGGTACGTATTACTGGATTTACATAAATTCCGTCTTTCGAAAAATATTTAAAATACTTTAATACTAAAAAAATAAAATATTATCTTTTATCGTATGCATTAATAATTTAACTTAACAAAAACAAATATTTTTTCTTATTTATTCGTGCTAGTTTTCTTTATGACTTATCAAAATACAAAAGCACAGTAATAGGGACAGGCACAGTAATTGGGACAGTTATCCTAGAATAATTTTCCTTATTTGATTTATTGCTATTGGTTCTAATTTCTACTTATAAAACATTTAAGTTTCCTGCGATTATTGTGCAAAATTTAGCACATTTCGTATTGTTTGAGAAGAGCCAAGGTACAATTATTTTTTACAAATACAGTGCATTACGCAATTGCCTTTGGCATTTCATAAGCGTTTACTTTATCTTTGCGTAAAAGGGAATCGAGTACTTGAGAAAAATAAAAGAAGAGAAAATAAAGAGAAACGCACTTGTGTAATTTCGCTCACCAATGCATAACGCGTACACGTCCGATGGAAAGAAAATAGAGACGCATACAAGGAGAGAAAAACTCGATAGCAGAGGACAGTTCGTCTACGGGATCCGCATAATTACGAGATCACGTTCGTCCAAGACGTCTTCGACGCGTCTGAAGTCGCGCGGAGAGTCTGTTAATGTAACTTAAGGGCTTCCAGGTTCATTGTCACCTGGGCGAGAACTCGCCTTTGTTTACCTCCGGTAAGTGTTCGCGACCAGCGGTGTACACTTATCGCCGTCGATCTCTCTGTTCGCCGTCTTTCTTTCTTACGCCGTCTGGTTAATGAACTGAGATCCGCCCCTAGAGACAACGATGACGACAATTCACCATCCTTCTTGGCAGAAATGCGTTCTTCATCGCGACTTTGTTGCAATTAGGCATTGAGATCCAATTGCATGATTGTCTTCATCTTATAATTAACGAGGTAGCACCGTGTGATGGCATCGCGCCTTCCGGTCTTCGTGAATTACGCGGCGGAATTTTAATATCATAGCAGAATCGCTAGACTTTCCTTTTCAGAGAGATATATCAAATATATACATAACATAAAGAAAAAAAAAATTAAAAATGCATATTTAATTGTATCTATTTTCTTATTATATTTTAGAATGTACTTTTTTAGCACAATGTATTTTTTCAATACAATTGATTATTATTTTTTAGATTTCTACACAGCAAATACATAAAATTTTATAATGAGTGGACGAGTCATATTTATCATATTTTTTAATTTTAATAAAAATGTATTTAATTTAGTTCTAGCGGAAAAAACTAACAAGACTTGAGAATTTAAACATGGCATTTAATAATATTTTTAAAGTATTCTTAATTTCTAAAATGCTTGTCTATTAAATGAAAAATTTAAATTTCCAACTCGAACTAACATCTTTTCTGTATTTAATATTGGTAAAAAAAAAATAAATAATACTCTACTAATTTAAGATACTTTATTTATCTTAAATTAAACGATAATAATTATTTCTTTTTATGTTAAATAGTGTATAAAATAATTTACACAAAATACTTAAAAACTCTATTAAATTTCTTCGTTATGCCCATCAATATAAATTAACTCTAATCTTGATTTAACTTACTGTTTAGATTTTTAATTCTAAGAATTAGAAAAAGTAAATTGAACCGAAATTAAAGTTAATTTTACATTAGTGAAGTCAGGTATTAGTTGATCATCAAGCTTAGTCGTTTGGCTATTCGAGAATCTCATCCGAAAAGCTTCTCTATATTCTATAGGATGTAACATTCCATTTTCGTTAAATCTTGAAAGGAGACAAGTCCCGTGCTAATGCCCTTTCTATACTTATTTTTAACATCCACTTTAAACCTTTAGAAGCTTGGGACAAGTGTCCTATTTATTGAAAAAGCGTACCCACCCATTTCAAGATCAATAAGAAGAAAAATTTATTTCCGTACAAAATTGGATTCGTCCCTTTTCTGTTCTCTCTCTCTCTCTCTCTCATTGATTCATTTACATTACAATAATATATTAGTTAATTATAAATTAGATATAAACAATGTAGTATATTAATATTAAAGAGAGTGCCGTGAGAAAGACAAAAATGCAGATTAAAGAGCGCTCCCAATGTATAGAAATGTTTTTAGAGGCACGTATAACGACCTGGATTTGATATAACGGCACGAACCGACGGTGTCTTTCCCACTCTCTCCTTTCTCCCGTCCTCGTATCTCGTAGGCTCATAATATCTAACGGGCTGCCTTATATGAGCCCAAACGTCACTGTGTTAGAGCGTACGAAAAGTCGCGTACGGTAAAGACGAATCGATCGTCTCGGAAATCGCCCGCAAATTTATTCACATCGAATAATTGCGCGTACCGTGGCCTGTGAGAGCCCCGTTTCTCATACCGGTCTAACGTACAACTATATTCCCACGCGCAAAGACAACGTCCAGAAGTAAAACGTGCGTATTTCGTGGCAAATCTATCGGTCGATTGTAATTTCTGGTCGATAAAGGTCACGATAATGTTCGAGCAAAATAATTGACTTCTCGTGTTTGGCGATGGGGCGAACCGTTAGTACAGCGCTTTCGGGCGATATGAGATCTTCAGCCGCTTGCTTATCGGATCAATGCGTAATATTGATGTCAAGCGATACCACTTCGGCCGTAATTCCCAGACACCCTGACACAAATCTCGATTCTCTTTTCGCCTTGCCAGTTGCGCGGATTGCGCACCAACCCCGCGATTGAAATACTTTGGTCTCATATCAAGTATATGGAGCTTGGATATATCCTTGTATCATTGACTGCCTTGACTCCATTTATTATCACGAGCCTGTTCCCGAATCGATCGAGCAGAATAATCGGTATCATCGATGAAATGATCTTCAGGTAGGTATTACAAGTCGGGTTCATAAACAGCAGTATTTACTGTCCGCTCTTATCTTAAGACTGTTGTAAGTAATGTCTTAAAATACTAATATAATTGATTGATTCGTGACATCTTAACTGTACTTAAGACGATATTAAATATAAGATATTATGTTTAGGATATAGATAATAAATAAGATACTATATTTAGGACAGATAGTACGATTATAAATACCGCCTACACAGTGTCTTTAAGGTTCTTTGATGAATGATGCTTTAAGTTCTCGCGAGATCTATGGAAATGCATATTTTAATGTATTCACAGAAAGGACGGTTTTGCTAAAGTATTAAAAAATTTAGCTGAATACAGATCTGAGAATAACTTTGGATCATAAAAATAATTATGTAGGACGCTCAAATTGATTGGTAGAATGTCAAAACTTTTCGCAACGTTGCTCATCATCGTGCTTGAGATTTTACATAATTATTTTTATCGTCTAATAAAATTATTTTCAGATCTATATCTAACTAAAATTTTAAATACTTTAATGAAAATTATTTTCTCCGTATATGTGTTTGGAAAAGATATTGTTGCTTTTAAATCGTAACTCGATTGAAGCTATTTAGATCATTCGAACGATATCCCATTCAAGGATATTTATGCTATTAAATATTTACAAGATTATATCCGGATTTCCGAATTCAGTTTCACGTCAGTATAAATAAGTCATAGTGCGGGATCCTGTAATGAATGACGCCTTGAATTCAGAGAGATCTGTGAAAGAACGCGTGTTAATTTCAATATATTTGATTAAAGCACGTATTATTATTTTTCAATTTGAATCGCTTTTAAATTTCTGGATCAAAGCCATTTAGATTATTCAAACTGTATCTAAATCAATTATCTAAACATTTAAGCTATTAAATATTAGGATTCCATCTAGATTATCGAATGAAGCCTCTAAAATTATTCCGAGTTCTATTTATCTTTTATCCTAAACGAAGAATCACATTTGATCGACGCCTGGCCATTTACGCGCCGCCGTCCTACTCGACGATCGTTCGAGAAATTATTAGAACGGACGCATTCAGTGTGTCCGATCGGTTCCTCCTGATAAGTGTGATACGGATTTAGCCGGTGCGACGTTATATTTAGCCTGAGAAAGATCTTATCGAGACTGGTTAAACCGGCGCTATATCCCTACGTAACGATTATGCCGCGTCGCGCAATCGCAAAAGTTCGATTCGGACGCGTCGTAAACCGGCTTCGATAGCTTCGTATAGGAGCCGTTTTAACGGGGATATCGAGAGTCATCGGGCGTCGTTAGTCTCATGAGATTCCGCGCGCGAGATCTCCCTCGATTCCAGCTTCATCTGACCAGTTTGTACCCGATGCACACATCCTCCTCGTTCTGCGCGAGGGAACGGCTAGGCATACCGCGCTCGGTGACGATTATTTATGTCGTTAATATAATATAGATTATTTTACGGCCCTAAGATAAGCGTCGTTGGGCGTCTTATTAGCGTGTGTTTCTCACGTTTCCGTATCGCGGTTGTTCGAGGAAGTATCAAAGCAAGGTAACGCCGTGTAGAAGGATAATCCCCGTACCTGTAATGTCGTAATCATATTAAAAAAAAAAAAAAAAAAAAAAAAAAAAAAAAATCGTATTGAGCACGATTAAACTCGGAGTCGTTATAACCAGTATTGATGCTTAACACCGAGATAAAGTGCCGATGTCGTACTTCAATTTGATATTTAAGATAAGTCTATGAGTACCTTTTCGTCGGTAGTTTCAAAATTAGCATTTAGTAATTGCGAAATACTTTAGAAGACGCTGACATGAGCATTAGAGATGTATTTGCTGCGATTATTATCGAACAAGATAATTATCTGAAATTTTTAGTATATAAAATACTAAAGGTATCGCGAACTAAAAATTAATAAATATTTAAGTGAAATTTTCATCATTATTTTTCTTCCACTTCAGTACGCCGTGATACGCATTCCTTTACCTTCTTTTGGACTCATCCGTCGATGAGTGTATTAAATCCATTCAATTATGCGCGTAAATTGTAAAAAATATCAAAAAAATTTAATTTTCTTTACGTTAATCTGAAAATTTGATAATTCTTGGATTTGAGGATTCTCTTCCTGTTAAAATGTATTTAGCCTTAATCAATAAATCCAGTAGATATTTTCTTCGACCACGTTGAAAAATTATTTATAGCAAACATTTTTCATCTTATATGATTTTAAGTTATATGATTTTAAAAACAATTATATAAAGAGAGAGAGAGAGAGAGAGAGAGAGAGAGATTTTCTACGTATAATTAAAAATTAAATAAAGCAAAGTTAGGACTGATTAGTTTCAATTTTCCTTCATTCGATTTTTATATATTCTCTTATCCTCGGATATTAATCTTCAAAATGAAAATGAATCATTTAGTTACATTAACTTTCAGCAAATGTACATTAATTTAAAGTACACTGAATCCGCGAATATCAGTTAAAAAAATTTCGGAGCAAGTACTGATTAGGATTAATAGTCATTCCTCTTTTATACATTAATTAATGCTTTTTATAACTATTAATTAAAATAAATCTTAAATATCGATATTAAATTAATATAATAAATTAATACAAATGAAATAAAACGTACGATAAATGAAGTAAATCTTACCGGCCCAATGCCAGTAATTGTTACAGATTTTGCTGCAAGAATGGTGCTTGAGCATCGTGGAAGGATAATATTGCTCTCTCGATAAGATTTTTCATCGATCGCGATCGCACGTCACGATGGCCATTTAATTGAATATCGCCGACGACGCGGCGCTCCCTCTTGCTCGGACTCGCGACGGAAAGAACTTGACTGATTAACGATTATTCGCCCGAGGCTAATCGATTTTAATTTCAATCTCGCGCTACGCGGCGGCGAAAACAGCTCGCGCAACACCCGCCTGCCGCGGAGATACTCTCGCTTCGATACCACCGATACCTTCTCGCGCTTTTCTCTCTTTTCTCACTCTCTCGCGCGCGAGGAAGGCCTGGTCTGGCCTCTCTTGATTTTTCGACTTCACGCACGCACGGCTGCTTAACGAGCGGGCGCGTCTCTTCGGCGCGGCGCGGTGCGTCGCGTCGCCGTCGTATCGCGAAAAGCTGACTGGAAAATCATCCCATTAAGGCGCGTTTAGTCCATCGCCATTTGTGACGGTTCGTAAAAATAATCGCTGGCAAATTGCGGGAGCGCGATTAAGGGCGGTAAAGCGGGCGTGACCCCAGCGCGTTACCTCTGACAATGATAATTGGACTCGTCACCCGCGTTCCCCGCGCCGTCCGCCCGGTCGTCAATTTAGCGATTAAATCAAGGAAAAATGTCCTCGGGTCGAACAACGCGGCGCGCTGTCGGAAAAATGTCCGGTCGAAGTACGTTCCATTGCCGGCGAGCAACTGGCAACTATAAAGCATCTTGTCTGTGGAATTAATTTCTTGGCCGATCACGCGTCGCTCATAAACGCCAAGTGCAGTACGAGCATCGGAGACTTGTACTCCTCGTTGGAAAATCAGCCTTCACCTTCGCGCGCTCACGTTAAAACGGGCATCGCCTGTAAATCTCATCACCGCAAATTAACATCATCGGCCGTATTAATACGCCTTTGTGCGTAAGTATCGTTAATCGCTTTTATATTTCAGGCTGCTTATTTAATGGCTCAGTTTTCTCCTGCGGTGACTATCATCTTTCAAACATCGGGCCATTAGATAGGGCATATCCTGAGTCGCTTCGTAACGTCGCTCTAACGTTTAATCAGACGGTAATACCAAGCCGTGGCGCCTCCGCGCCGGCCGGAGAAAAGAACGACGTCGCTTATGAAACGATACGCGCGTATCGTTCTCTCCATCCGCATTTAAACTTTCGCTCTTTTGTCGCTTCTTTTTCGAGTTCTTCGACTCCGTGGCCATCGGAGCGCGACGGTGACGTCGCTACCGGCCGGCCGCCGGTTCGTTCCCGCGCAAAATGATAACGATCTGTTTATACAACATGGCGATTTTTTTCCCCCGCATTCTCGTCTAATTTCCAGAGAGCGAGGGACCCAGCTAAAACAAGTATCCGGTAGCTGATTATCCTCCCGTAACCATAACACGCATATCATATTGAAAACTCGTTCGCTCCGAGGGCTCCGAAGGAGGAATAGCGCAGGCGCGGCGACGGCGGTGGAGGAAGGAGAAAAAGAAGCGCGAACGCGCAGTTCTCTCTTAAGAAGGGAAGAAGGTGAACAAGAGCAACGAGGCACGATGAAGAAGCCGATGCAGTCATGGTCCGATAAGCGAGTATCTATGCTGAGCGGGAGAGGAGGCGGGGAGGGAGCACACTTTGCGCGCACGGCTATCTCTCGTCTAAATATAGCTCGGGAGGATTCTAAAACTGCGTTGCGTGTATCCTAGTTACCCGAAGTAACCCTCCCCGCCGATCAAGGTATGCCGCAACCTTGCCCGCCGATCGTCATCGGACTCCGTGGAAAATCGCCGATCGGGTTTTACTCTCGCTGCGAGGAGTCCAGGCGACTCTAATCGGCGAGCATCGCTTAGATTATTATTATTCCTTCTCGCTAACTGATTACAGCGAAATATCAGTTATTTTTATTTACCTCTCTTTCTCTCTCTTTTAAGTTTCATCAGAGCGCATGTTTGGAGTCACGTCGGTTGCTATCTTTTGTCCGCTGCTTTTCATGATTCGCAATCACGTTTGTCATCTTTGAGACTACTGTACTTTATCTGAAGATCTCTCGACTACTCGGAGGTCGCAGCATTTTGCTGAAATTGACAAAATTGTTACCTTTTTCGTTATATTCTTTCGGAATGTCAGTGTCTTGACGTGAGAGCGACGGACTCGTAACTAACAGATCGTGAGTTTAAAACTCCGCATCCCGTATATATGTAATTTTATAATCTGTACCGATTTTCCAAGGAGAGGCTACGAATTGTTCCTCACCGATTTCCATGAAACTTGACGAGTGTTTTCTCCTGATATAATATTACCCTATTTTGGCCGCAGATAGCAAACTATTTTCGAGATGTTAAATATTTTTTTTCCTTGTTCTTATTTCTTGAGAATTATTTTTCTACGTTTAAATAAGTAAAAGTGTTTCTTATTATCACATGTATGTATGCATGTCGTGCAAATTTGTTTTGTATATTTATAAAATTTTGAAAATGTAAGAAAAATATGAAGAAGAATGTGATTCGATACAGATTAATTTTTATCTTTATACATTGTCTTATTTACATATTGTGGAATAAAATTGTTTAGAAAAATAAATAAAGCATAAAGTTTTGAAGCTTTAATAAATATCATTGACATTAATATTCTTCCAAATATATATATAAAAACAAATGTGAATGCAAGCGTGCATTCTTCGCACAATGTTTGTGCTGCTTCAAGACCTTAGGCTTTATTTGTTTTTTACGGACAATTTTATCCTGTAATGTGTGAAAATGATATAATATAAAATAAACAAAAGTAAATCTGTATTAAATAGTATTCTTTTTGCGTTTTTAATTTAATCGTACTTTATTTAATCGGACTTTTCTTAAATTTCTAAAATTTCAAAAGTATAACGAACGAATTTATGTGACGTGCACGTAATATAATAAATAATAAAATACTTTTACATATTTAAAAATAAAAAAATATTATAATTTTCAAAAAATAAAAATAGAAATTTAAAAAATAGTATCTTAAAAATAATTTATTATCTGCGGTCAAAGTGGGATAATATTATATCAGGAGGGGATACACAACATGCTCGCCAAGTTTCATAAAAATTAGTGAAGGACAGTTCATAGTCTCCCCTTGTTTTAGGTGACTCTTTGATTAGATTTCAGACATATAAGGCTGATATAGTCCTACATCCTCATTCCCTCCGTTGCTACTAATATTCTTTAAAAATAAGTTATTAGATTTTATCCTTCCGTCGGAAATTACTACCTCTTGCCGGAGATCGTCGAGCCATCGATATTGATGCTGTTTTATAGTGTCTCCTCTAAAAAAAAAAAAAAGCCGGAGTCTGTCTGGAAACCGGAGAAGAGACAATAGCGATCACATTCATGTAGGTTCAGGTGCAAGCAACGCTACGCAATCTCTTCTAGCAACGAAACACGATCGTATTCGCGCGCGGGGTGAAGAAAAAAATCGGATCCTCGATTAAACCCGTTCCCGTCGACGTCGGACGTTTCTTCGGTCATCGATCATGCGCGCGAAGCGAAGGACTCGCGAATCCGATCTTTTATTTCGCGACTCGCCTCATCCGCGCTTCATCCGGACGCGGCAAAAAACGTGGAAGGAAGCTTTAACCGACGCACTGTCCCTCGCTGCTCCGCGTGTCCGAGCTATTATGGTAAGCGAGCGTCATAGTTTATTGCACCTAATAACACGTGGTAAAAAGTAGCCGGACGAGATTCGCTCGCTCTCCGGGAAGCTTGGAAGCTTCCACCTCGGGCCTGGAAGCGACGCCGCGCCCGTGTGTACGCGACCTCGCGATCGCCGATCGATTACGCACTGCATCGCGATTCGCAGCCTGACGAGCCTCTCTCAGCCTCTGATGAAGCGGGATGTCCGCGCGAGTGCGAGGCGAGGTAATTATTTTATGGCGGCAAGTTCCGCGATAGGATTAGACAGCGGTTGACTGTATAATCACAGTTATTCGGGCTCGGCAGTTCAAGAACGGCTCCAGATTACAGCATCAGAGAGGCATACATCAGAAGCTCGTGGGATGAGATTTTACGCTCGGGAGATGATCTCGAAGCGTCTAACGAACGTGACGTGTTCACTTGCTCCGTTCACTCGTGTTAGAGGCGTGTCAAAGACCGGCGCTCGTTTTACCAGGTACTGCGACAGAATGATTTTCTGAACGACGAGAAACACACTCCACGAGATACTCATGATTCCACGCGAAAATTCCAGCATCGTTGGAATCAGCAGCGTCGCTTAGACATCGTGAATGAACGATAAGTTTAAGATCTCTCTCCGGAGTCGATGCCGAAATCTGTAACACAGTTACTGGCGTTCCCGCACGGTGGGAAATTTGTGTTAAATTTAATATAATTTATGTATCTTACGATTTACTCAAATCTTTGTGTTAATTTAACATAAAGAAGTTTACGATAAATATGTTTGAAAGTAATATAGATATCGTGTAAAAGAATTAATACAAAAATATACACTAATACAATTTGTAAGTAAGCTGTAGAAGCATATTTGTTCAGTAAAATTAACATTTATGTACAATATATTAAATTCACACGTTCTTTATTCGTTTATCATAGAATTTACGTTTTAAACTACATTAATTGTATTATTTGTTCACTTATAAATCATGTTACTTCGAACATTAAAAGATGTTGAATGTCAACACACAAATAATATAAATATTCAAATAGAACGTTATCACATTGTGCTAATTTAAAATATATGTTAAAAATTTAACAAAAAATTTTAACAAAAACTTGAGTAGTTTTAACACGAATACAAAATGTTTTTCACCGTATAAATTTCACTTGATTATATTAATTAAAAGACTAATTAATTTCTAGGAACACTAAAATGTATAACTCATAAAAGAATATTAATTGTAAGTGTATTTTAACGATCCAATTTTGTAGACGTAACTTCAAGAAAATTCAATTGTTTTAAATTTTTAACAAATTTAACTTATAACTGTGAGTAGATTAAATAGATCTATCAGTTACCGAAAGGTTAACGTACCATCGAATTTTGCGAGAAACTGAAAGATATTTTCAGAGCGTGCACAAAAGATGTTCGACGGAATTGAAAAATTCTAAGAGCTCTAATCTTCCAAAAATTGCCGATAGATTGTAAACTCACTCAATTATAAATCTCTTTGTCAAAAATATTGGATCATTTAATATTCTACACGTTATCTAGAAATTTGAATTATTCTTATTAAACTATACTTGGAATTTATTTTTTTTTCTACTAATGAATTATGTCATTTTGGTTCCTTAAAAAACTAATTAATTAGTTAATTAATTAACAGAAAATGCTTCTTGCATAATATAAATTAAGTAGATTTTACAGACACAGCATTAGTAACTGTGTTACAGATTTTGGTATTATAACTTCGTAGAATTAAATAGAAGGAGCAGCAATATATATATATATATATATATATATA
>NW_017305705.1:2095271-2113469 GCF_001594115.1 Trachymyrmex septentrionalis
CGAGATTCGCCCAAGGTGAGTAGCTTCGCGCGTGCAAAATGCGCCACTTTTTTTTCTACCAACCGTTGCATCGCCGCGTCGTCATGCGATCGGCGAGCGAATATGCGCGACTCCTCTGACTTCGTATATAAACGACCTCCGCGATTTTAAATAATGCACTGAGTGATTTACAATACAGTGCCCGCCGTAAGTTAAGCCAGACTCGGCCGCGCCGAGCCGAGTCGGGATGGGTCGCAGCGGCACGGATACGGTTAATATTCAGATGAAAGTTACGACCGTACGGTTTTCATCGCACGGACAAGTTATCGTACGTTTAAAACATGTGCTCGCGTAATGTAATGGGTACCACCGCTAATGTATTCGTTGAGCGGTGATATTTTTTTATACGCCCGACGCGTATCCCAAGCGGTTTCCCGAGCGACCACGGGAATTATCAAGATGCACGCGGCCTGTAATTAGAATACAACTCTTCTGGCTGCTGCTCTTGCCGGCGCCGTACAATGAACGCATGATAATCCGCTCGTTAGCATTATCGGCGTAACGGTACGACAGATAGATTTTCGCCGGCCGCTCGTTGTGCCCGACGTCTACCTATACGAGATAACGAAACGCGCGTTGTATCCGCGCGCGTTCGCCATTCGTCGCCAATTATCTCCGAGTCGGTAAATCACTCGCCGACACTCGCTATTTGTCAACGGCGCGGCTATCCCGGATAGCCGGTTTTCCCGCGCGCGCGGGGAGGGGGGGGGGAAGAGCGAGAGAACGATAATCACTTATTTCGACGTGTCAACAGGTTGATAATTAATCGTTCGCCCTGGCGGGTGGAGCGAGAAACGATCGGCGATCTGCACGCTGGCCGCTGTCGTCGCGGCCGGTCCGGCGAGAGTCCGAGAAAATAGAGAAATCGATCCTTGCTGAAATCGATTTTCAGCAAGGAGGGAAATGCCAAAGTGGTGAAACGGTCCGTGGTTCACGCTTCGTGAATGAGTACATACTTGAGTATCGTAGGAGAAAAAAAGAAAGACTCGTTCTTCTTTTTTTTTTTTTTTTAAGCTAAGCTTCTCGCGCACCGTTTATCTTTACACCTTTTTCTTTTTTTTTTTTTCCTTTTTTTTCTTTCTTTAACGCGGAGAGAAAAGGTGGTAGGAGAGACGAAGTCGTTCGAGAAGTTCAGTTTGAAAGGAGCAGACCTAAACATTTTCCCCGCGAGTTCGCATGAATAAAAAAAAAAAAAAAGAAAAAAACTAGGCTCGGCGTCGGAGACGCCGCATAAATCACGTCATCGTATACGCGCGACGGAGACGTTAACAACGTTGCGGATGCAATTATTATAGCATCGACGACGGATCAAAAATCGAAACAGGTTTTCACCGCGATGGCGCTTCATCATTCCGCAACCGTGCGCGGACGCGTTTTCTTCGAAAACACATTCACCCGACAGCAGCCCGGGACACGATCTGCCGTCAAAGGCGACGACAACGAGAGACGAAAAATGGACGAAAACGAAGCCCTTCGTAAAGGGACGTCCGTCGGGACGGACGATACAATTACACGCTATACATAGAACTGCACGGGGCATAAGTAACATGATTAATGGACGATAACGCAATTACGCCATGATACGCCTCGCGTGCATCATTCTTTTTCTCTGTCTCTCTCTCTCTCTCTCTCTTTTTCACCGTGCAAAGTGCGTGTCGCACTG
Organism: Trachymyrmex septentrionalis; assembly: GCF_001594115.1. NCBI lineage: Eukaryota > Metazoa > Arthropoda > Insecta > Hymenoptera > Formicidae > Trachymyrmex > Trachymyrmex septentrionalis. The sequence continues at coordinate 2,096,974 of NW_017305705.1, forward strand.
TTTCGTTCGGTCCGCCTCGTGCACGCTCGTTTTCCACGCGGTCTCGCGTGTAAAACGTCCACCCTTATACATCATCCTCTTTCGTTCCGCCTGCCTCGTTCTTTCACCCTGGTTTCGTATCTACCCTATCCGCCCTTAATCGTCGCATTTAGCCTTTTGGGAACGCGACGTGCACGCTCGAAAAGAATAGACGTATCAGAGACTCGATTGTGGGACTTTGGCGAATTTGGAATTTTCACTTTCGATAAATGATTGAAGTAACTGACAATCGCAATGTATCGTAAGCAATTGAAAATGAAGGACTCTGCGAAAATGAAATGGATGACTAATTACGAAGACTATTAAAATCTATAAAATTAGTAATTTTTTAAAAATATTAATTAAATATTACAGTAATCGAATTTTCTTTAATAATAATTCGATTTTATGTAGTAATAGAATTTTAATTTCGAGATCATACAGTACGATAACGCATCGAGTGTGAAAGAAATTATAAAGAATAGTCGAAACTTCCGACTATAGAAGCGTGCAAAAAAAAAAAAGTGACTGACGCATATGTAAACATAGGTACCCGATTCTGGAGGATGATTCGATACGAGCCGGCTAGATTATTTATATCCATTGCGTCGTTGTTTGCAGATGTAAGTAAAAGCGTTATAAGATAAGATAGATTAGAGATTATCGCGTTAATGTATCAAGACGCCAAAGGACTCGAACGTGGCTGAGGAGGATGACGCGAGCTGCAGTCACGGTCGCCAATGACGATGACTCATGCAAATGTGTATTCCTTAAGCGCGGATTCCGGATCCGGTTTTCTTTTCGTGTTAATGAATTCGCGATTGCCTGTAGTTGATTAGAACAGGACGGTGTGCGTGCGATCGGTAAATTGCTAAAAGGTAAAGTCGTATAAGCGCGTGAATAAGCTACACCGAGTTACATGCAAGAGCGTCACAGGATTATCTTGTCAGTATATAATATAATTTTAATATTTTCACATTTTAATTCTAAAACATGTAGTACGAATGTCGCAACGTCGTATCATTATTTCTGTCTTAAAGTTTTTAAACCGCGTTGTCATCAACTGACGCGCAATTTCGCTTGATTATTTGCCGTTCTATTGGGACGGATGGTAAAAGATGTATTTCGCCTTGGGTGCTCGTCCTTGCTTTGTTGCGATGTTCTCGTTGTTTCAGGAACGGATTTCACGAGCCAATTAGCGACCGGTACATTCCAGGAGTCCGATAGATTGGATAGATTGCTAACTTTCGGTGATTATATATCTACGGTGACCACATCCTTTATTGTAAAGAACAATCCTTTATTTTAGGTAGCTGTCCTTAAGATATATCTTTTTTCAAAACTCAATTTTGTCCTTTATTTTCCAATATTGTCCTTTACTGTCCTTTATTTGGACATTACAGGACATTCTTTTCTAACTGTGAGGAAACCCAACTTAAAGTTGAAATACTTGAAGCTTGCTATTTATACAAAATGTAATTTTGAAATAAATTTACACATACTCTCTGTACGTCTTTGTGCTAACATGTTTTATCTCACATATGATCGTTAATATTATTATACATAATCTGAAATGTAAGATTTGAGTATTTTGTTAGATACGACAGACAGCATTATTATCATTTTATGAATATATGTTAACGATACTACAATTTGCTTTGCATCGCATCTTTTATATTAAATTTCTACGTCACCGATTTTATTTTTACACTGAGAAAGTATTTATTTTTATCTAATTGAAACGGTTGTCAATTATTCTCAAGAATAAAGTATACGATTTCACATACGCCTAACCTGTGTTGGCTTGCATTGTCTGGTTTACATCTATCGTTGAAACAATGTGTTTAGAATTTTATGATTTTTAAAAAATAAATGTGTGTGACTTAATTAAAAAATACATTCGTCCAAAAAGTATCATTAAAAGTCTTCTTTAATTTTTGTTAAAAAAAAACATAAAAATATATAATACACATGTTTTGTTAATTGGGTTTCTCAATTTTTTAAATTAAATTTATTTAAACTACAGTTGTTTTCATTTTTTGTTTTTCATTTCAAATCTTCTATTATTTTAGATCAAGAGTTTATTTATACAGCTTTAAATTATCAGAAAATTGCGCATTATATTGTCATATCAATTTGATTATATTGTATACTGTGCAATAAAATTTTATAATGCACAGATTCTTGATAGTTACAAACTGGTTTAAAAACACGTAAGAACAAAGCCATAAAATTTTCAGATTTGTTCATTATTTTCTTTAAGAAAATATGATCACCGTAATTATATCGACAGATTCTCTCACAGTTCTAATTGAATAGGATTCTTCATCAAGAAGAATTCGTAGAAGCAAAATATCAGATTGACACAAAATATCGTTGTAAATAAAAATAGACGAATGTTTTTTTGGATTTTATTTATAGAACAAATTTAGCACATTATTAGTTCTCACTTTTTTAGCTAAAAAATTACATTATACACTGTCGGAAATTAAAATTGCATCACCAAAAATAGACATTTGAATAAAACAAAAGGTTGATATTTTCTAGTCTATTCATAACCGATTTTTATATATAGTTGGAAAGTTTGTGTCGAATATAACACTTTTCATATGTCCCATATAGTCTACTCAAATTTTTGTAATTTGTCAGAATATACAGATATTGTGTAAAAAAAATGATCGTGAAAAAGATAAACAAACTGTGGAAGTATTTTTTTTTTAGTATAATTAACATTTATGATATGTTAAATTAACATGTATTTCGTTCTTTCGTTTTTTTATCTTAAAATTTACGTTTTATAATACGTATTTATGTTATTTGTTAACTTACTCATAAATTGTATTATTTAATAACTTTATGTTAAATTAACATTCGAATATATTAAAAAATTCAACACAAACTGTTGATAAGAATGTGGACTGTTTTCAACACAAATACACAATGTTTTACTTTATATGACTTAAATATAGTCTTAAGATGTCAGATACCATAAATCAATTACAAATCCATATAGACATCTTAAAACATTATTTTAAACCTTTTAGAATCAGTTTAAAAAAAATTCGAAATGATTTTAGTAAATAACAATACATTAAAAATTTATTTTTGTGTGATAAACTTGAAAACAATCACTTTTACAGAATCCGATTCTTTACATTTAAATTTAGATCTTTTGTGAGCAATTTCTTTCGTTTCTGCTAGTACAAGCAATATATCTTTTTTGTCCTGTTGGACGATTTTTGCTTGTTTCAATATAAGAAGGAAAGTATCTAGCTGTAAGATGTAAAAGATTAAACAATCGAGGGTCTATCAATCATAGACTTACGCTTTGAACCATGTTTTTCGATGATATTTTTAATTAGTTATAATTTGAAATAATAGAACAGATGGATTCAGAAGATTTCTCATTTTGAATAGAACATAAGCATTGAAAACAGCAAGATCAAAAGTGAAAGGCTATTTTTTGTATCATTTTACAGATTTTCGAAGAAATTCAGAAAAACTCATTTGCATATTAACTTGACCGACAGTTCCTTATAAAGTAATTATAATTAATTATACATTTAGACTGTGATTTTTTTGTTTGTTTTATACTCTATTTCCCAGTGTTTACTACCCCGAGTGCATGAACTGAACTCAACCTTAAACTTTACGTTTGTCATTCCATTTCGACGCAAGAAGATTTTATAATACGTTGTTACAAATAATTTCGCTTCCTTGAATCTTTTGAGATAAATTGGAATAATATTATCGGAAATTATATATATAAATATGACGAAAATGGATGACGTAAACGTCAACCTGAAGAGCTTAAGTTTCTGAAATAGTACTTGATTCATTAAAAAAATATTAATCCGCTCTCTCTCTCTCCCTCCCTCTCTCTCTCTCTCTCTCTCTCTCCCTCTCTTAAGATATTTGAGTTACTATATGTAGTACGCCAGTCCTGAACCGGTTAAGATGGTCTTGAAATAAGAACGGTTTATGAATAAGTGGCCTACATTATCGTTCCTGGAAACTATACATATAAACAGACGATTGAAGTTTCAGAAGTTCCACGTTTAGCATTAACCCTTAATCCACGATGTGCGCAGTATGTGATACCGTCCGTAGTTTTGAAGATGGTATTTATTATAGCTTCGTTCCCTCTGTTTCGTGAAACAAATAGAACGAGTTTAGAATACAATATCACAGGTATTAGACACAATGCTTACAATTAGGATTTGTATTCAAGCATTGTATACCTGATATCAGATTGTAAAATATTGTTATATAAAATTAGAAATAGTTTCCAACAAAAATTAGGCAATAAATCTTTCTTGAAACCTTGATCGTTTGTTCACATTATTCCTCAACATGTTTCATGATTTTGATCCCAAAATGACATTTCCTTCTTAAGATTGCAATTTTAATTTTCGGCAGTGTAATATTTTATTAATTTCATCTTTCAGTTCAAGACAGAAAAGTGTTGTTTTCTTAAATGCCAGTTTTCTTTCTGAGACTCATGTCATCTGAATCTGAGCGAGATGGGCGAAGCGGAAGCGCCTGGATAAAATGAAGTCTGGTCTTAACAGTTATGACAAAACTGTCGATTAGTAAAACCAACCAGCGACACCAGGATATCCACGTCGTAAAAAGATACGGACCAACGGGAAAACGCATTCTGTTATTTGCAATATACATACAGACACGGAAGGTTGATTGAGTTCAAAGCTGAGGGAAGGCGGAGGAAAAGAGAGAGAGAGAGAGAGAGAGAGAGAGAGAGAGAGAGAGAGAGGGGGGTCGTGGTTCCTGCTGCGATAACGAAATAACCCGAATGACCGAAGACACGTAGACTCGTTAACCCTCGTGCTCGACGAACGGTAACGACGATGCAACTTCGACGTTAGGCACCGCTAATAATTCTGACGCCCAATGACGATCGAATGCACGGACGGAGATCAAGTTAATGACTGGATTCATCATCGACGATAGTCGCCGTTCAGCGACTTGTCAGCTACGGACATGGTCAAGAGGTCCTGGCGGGATTATGCGGTGGCTGGTCGCATTGATTTTAATTCTGTCATGCGTGTAATCATGCTCGTATAACGTGCCAGTCGTGCGCGGGATTAACGTTTTAACGAATTTAGAATCGATTAATTATTAATAGCTTCGGCGTTATAACAATTAAAAGTGAAGTGTTTTACAAAAGTTAGAAGTTAGAATAAGAATAAACGATTAAAACCTACAGTGTTTGTTATTTATTCTCTTTCAATAATAAATAAATCCTAATTCATCTAGAAATAATCTTTCCAAAATCATCTTTTACTTTCATATTGTTGTATATCTTCTCTTTTCTACTTAATCTTAGTTTCTTACGCCATACTTATCATCTGTCATAAGTCATAACTTATCTTTCCTCAAATTCAATTAATTCAATTTCAATTAATTCAATTATATTCTCAGAGGATTTGCCCTAGAATTTTCAATAAACGCTTCATCTGTCTATCTTTTGTCTTAGGTAAAATATTTATCTTCAGTTTTAGGTAAAAGAAATTTCGATTGAAGTCAATCAATAGAATTTACACAATAATAGATATATTTTTGATATTCAATCTTGAATAATTGATTGGGTTCTTCCACGTACAACATCTCGATAAACAGTTAGTTTCCTGGATACGACGGTCGCACACATTTCTTGAAACGTGACCGTCGTCGACCTCTCGAGCTTCGACATACCTTTTCTCACTGCGTGGACTATTTTAAAGAGATCGATACTTGTGTTCTTTAAGAAGGCACGACTTCTGAAAGTCGTCCGGGGTATGGAACATTATTTCTGGCAAATTGCCAGGGATCAGAAGGCGCCTACTTTCCGTCACTCGTGACCCATCGCGTCGTTTCTGGAATAACAATAGCCCGAATCACTATTCGCCTAGTCGCCATACGATCGGCGCTGGAAAGTACGCGCGAGGAAAACTTTCCACCCATCTAAAGTTTTTCGCGAACGATAAATTCCCACTTGACTTGACCTAGGACCTTTCCGAGAAGTTCGAACGCGAACGAAAATTCGCGACTGCGACCATCGTCGGTTTGCAAGCTCGTTACGAAAACCCCGCTGATGAATGTCGCGACGTTCGCCGAAGGGTATAAGGCGAAATACGCGCATACGACTGTAAACTCAGCATGACGCAGCGTTCGCCGTAGATTTGCGACAACAAGAATTTTCATCGTGTCGTTAAGGAAAGGAATTTATCACGGAAAATCTACGCGAGTCGGGACTTGCGCGTTGTTATAACGGGATACGTATTTAAGTCTCCATTCACAGGACTGTGGACAGTCCTTGCAACGGAATCGGCATCGGCACCGCGCACGGGTTTAACCTTCTGCGCCATTAGATTCCATTAAATTTCTTTGTCCTTCCTGGAAGGCGCACGTTGGCGAGCTAATGTAATTAAGGGGATAGTTTGCTATTCGAATGTACGAGTATAGGCGACGTATATTAAATCTGTGAGTCTCTCTATCAATCAGGGAGTCTATTCTCTCGAAAAGTATCGTATTGAGAAATGTACGAAAATAGTGTACATTATGTACGCTACATATTTTTATAATATGTGTTCTTACAATATGTATTTATCGAGAATAATATCTTAGATATCAACGCGATCTTTACACCTTGTCGTAATTAGCGGATCAAATATATTTGGATTATTTTGAACTAAGTTTCTATTCACTGAAGAGAAATAATCCTATTTTTGATCAAAGCAGATATTAGTGCTTAGAATACTAATATACAAATTCGAGCAAATATATTTTTTCTTTAATTTTATAAACTGAGCGCACCGATTCAGTTTGTCGGGCTTAAAATGCGCGTTCGTAAACTGAATGCTGGATTAATATTTCAAATATTATATTGATCGTCAATTTTAATAACGACACTGAGCATTTTAAAAACCTGTAAATAATTTATTGTTAAGTTTGTATATATTTATAGTACATATTGAACTCTTAATTCGTCTAAGTAATACCTAAGTCTTAGGTCGCGATTTTTCGATAGTCCTCAAAGAACATGCGACGATAATGCGCTACTCATTCTCACATATAGATATGCGCCCCTTTGTTACTTCAGACAAAAAGCAATCGGATGTCATTAATTTCGAAGTCAGTGCAGAGTCGCCACTTCATAAGCTTCGTAACGGGACACGCGTCTTAATACCTGCGGATGGGAAGGTAACCCTCGTTGGGAAAAAAAGCTCTCGGCTCTCCGCGAGACTTTAACCTCGAAGCCATAACCATTAGATTCCATTAAATTCCACCGATCCTCTTGGACTACACGCATGCACTACCGTAGTTAGAAGGTTCCCTAGGTACTGGCGACGGGTCGGCGGCATTCCTCGTTCAACATCACCGTACATTGAGCGAACGTTGGAGCCCCCTCTGATGTCCGTCCGTTCCGCGACCCGCTCCACGGTGAGTTTATGGAATCGCGCGCGTGTAAACGCTCCGGCGTAAATCCATTGCGATCCGCGGTGCCAATTAAGCTCCCGCTCTATCTCGATAACAATAAGCTTCGTTTCAATTAGCAGAGGAGAACGATTTCCGCACATGCCGTTCGATACGCTACTGCATCACGCGGAGCTGCTGCGTGCTTATCCATCCGATGAACTTATGTGCTTAAATGCAACCTATAATCCTGTAATGTAGATGGACAAGACAGATAGGACGTTTGAGTTTAACTGAATTAATTAACGCTGATTAATGTTCTATCAATATGCGTATCATACTTGAAAAGGATCTTTTTTGCTGGAGCATCTGAATGTTTAGCTAGATACGGATCTGCAAATAATCTTGTTGGACCATCAAAATAATTATATAGAACGCTCGCAAATTGGTTACTAGAACGTCAACACTTTTTGCAGCTTTGCTCGTCGTAGCTTGAGCTTCCTATGTAATTATTTTGATGATCCAACAAAGTTATTTTCAGACCTCCATCTAGCTAAATTTTTAGATATCTTAGCAAGATTGTTTTTTTTTTCTGTATATATGTATATGAATAAAGATTTCTACTTAATCTTCAGAATTTTGAAGGAATTATTTCTAAATCAAGTTATAGAATAAAAAATATAACAATTTTTTATATTTTACAGATATTTTTCAATAATTGCTAAAATTAAAAAAACTTTTTTTATTTACACACGCGTTGCTTGATTTGTTTTTTTAAATGTTATTTATTTCCGTGCAAAAGTAGATGTAACTGTATACATTATATTTTCTAGATGTCAATTTTTGGCCACTTAAATTGTTAAGGAATCATTACAATTATCAGGAAAGTTACCAACGTGCAACTTGATGTACGCGGTTGGTATCGAAATGTTCGTTTTATTAGTAGCAATTCGCATTTGGCAGTTTACCACTTGTATCACGAGTAACGCATCGATTTAACGAAGATCTAATCTCATTGTACCAGCTCTAATATTATTAATGTCAAGCGAATATCGATTCTCTTCAACAACCTCTCCGATGTCAATTCCAAGGAGGAAGCGGCGAAGGAGTTTCGCGTAGGTGCGAACACGCAACGCTTCAGCCAGTTATACAGTGTGGAATCGCTCGCCGTGGACGGTAAAATAGAGTGAACAAGTATCGGGCGAACGCTCGAATACGGGGGGATGTACCGGCGACGATCGCTGTGCTTGCACACGCTTGACGCTTCCGCGATCGCCGATCTCGAACGCTGCCTCGTCTATCTTAGTTCCGCGAACGCGGATGTGTCTCGCGATATAATTGCGACGTAGAAGTAAGGGAGAGAAAGGGAAATCTACATCTTCCGAACGAGGCTGCATCTTTCTTTACGCGGCAAGATTCTATTAAGATTCGAGTGTAAGCAATAGAGTGACCGTTCACCACTATTTTAATGCCACGAGAGATATATTATGTCTTTTATGTATACACACTTTGTTGTTTGTTTGAAAGGCACTTTCCACCGTCTGAAAAATATCGAGGTAGAATCCGTAAGATACTTGGGTCGGGCATGCAACGTAGACATAAAGTTGTAGCACACACGATGTGCACTCCATTGTCGTCGTCGATCACATGGCGACGACACTGGTTATACAAGCTTGAGGATTGCGACATGCAACTTCATCTACAGCTTCAGATGGTTCGCGATAAGCTTCGTCGCCTCGACGAGGCAATCTATGGTCCCCGTTATCAAAGGTGCGCGATTCCGAATGCTTTCAATGACCACACGGGGTCAATCGAGAATCGAGCGGTCATAACATTTCAATATCTTTACTTCAATGCCCGTTCATTCCATTCAATCGCAATGTATCTTCCATCGTTACGTTCTAACTGCCTGATAGAAATGGCCACTCGGCGAGCATGGCGGAAGAGATTTAGTCGGTGGAACAGCATATTCTGCAGATTTTATTCGTCGCGAGTTCGGTTTCGGTGTCTTGTTCTCTTTCCCTGTAAAACTTTTCCTTTTCTCGGAGATACTTCTTTTCGCAGCACACCCCGAGCTATCATTTGCTTTTATTCGCAGGCAATTTTATACGCAAACAACATTGTTGCGTATTTCATTTTCATCCTCCTGGCATAAAAAAATGGCAAGAAGATGATCGTAAAATGAATAGATATGGAAAATGAATGTAATGATAGGTGAAAATAAATATATGTGATGGAACGAGGAGTTAAAGAAGGAAAAACCTGATGAAAGGAAGCATTATTAATGCACCAGTAATAAATCCTTGTTTCCTGCTGTAAAAGACTAGGCGAACGTTTGTTTTTGCGGGTTCGGGCTCTTTCCAAGCGGCGAAACTACCGGCGGCCGTTCCCTCGTGGTGGGTGGTTCCTTGGGACTTTAACAGACCTTGACTTCGTGTGTCGCGCCGCTAGAAGAGTTTACGAGCCTTCGCCAGCCCGTCAAAGGCGGTAACACGACACTGATTACTATTTCACGAACTAAACTACACGAGACCACACGGTGTTGCATTCATCCTGACCCACGTGGCTCCGCGCGGGCCCCTTTTTCTTGGATCTTCGTATCATTCTTCCATCGTCTACGACTTGCCGTCAGTTACGAATAAAACAAGATGTCCGACGAAGCAACTACGAGAAAGATCGCTCTGGGAATTCTCAGAGTATTGTATCGCGGCATTGTCTGACGGCATTTAATAATCTAGATTCTAGAATCTCATCGTTGGTAAAGATACCGTTAGATCACAAATTGTAGCTACTATTATATCATCCTCTTATTTCAGTAGTGACATAACACGAAAAATTTAGTTTCCCAAAAGAAAGGTAAGACAACTATTTTTTATCTTGATGAAAAATTTCGACTAATCGCATAATCCAGCAAGTGATTAAATGTTATTTTTGTTTCGCAACCCTTAAAGCCTTCTGTTTACCTACTTTTTTTAGATTGTGACGCCAGAAGCGAGAGTACATAATAAAAATTCTTAAAAATTATATTCGAATAGAAATATTTTTCACTAAACTCCAACATTCATAATTAATAAAATAGAATTATAAAATATGTACACCGAGAACTTCTTACTTTGAGAGTAGACATTAAATCATATTTATTTCTATATAATTATTTGACAGTTCGTCATAATAGCTGGGAACGCAGCTTATTCAATTATTGATGGTGCATAATTCGTTTACAGATATTCAGTTTTTTGTTATAAATTAAAAAAGAAAAACGAAAATAGAAGAGAAGTTTAACATACATTTGATATTATATTTTGTTCAAGTTGATAGTTCTATATTAATATATTTTGCAAAAAGTTTCAATGTGCACTTTCTCGTTTCTGACATCATAATCTGAGATAGTAGTGAACAGGTGCTTTAAAAAAAAATTAACCTTTTTGAGTTGTGACAATTTTTTGAAATAAGGGAGTGATATACATATAATCTTTATACCACTCTATCGATTGAATAACTTTGTCTTTAGACGATAGATAAACGATAGATAATCAATATCCGTTTAATAGTCGCTACTACTTTTATCAATAAATTAGCATTTATATACAAATACAAGAAGTCCAAATAAAGCTTTATCGAATCAAAGTCGAATTATATATTGTAACGCATAAATACGATTTAACACGCTAAAGAATAACATACCACCTCTCTGCTGCCGCGCTTAGCGTTTGTAATTTCGGCCATTTAGCCAAATGCCTCGTGCCTTTGTGAATTCGCTGATTTTAATTGTGGTACGCAACTGACACGAGGAAACGCGAAACGAGGAAGCTAGCGCTGCCCGATTCTCGTCAATGATTTCGGGTCATTAACCTGCAGCTAGTAGAAGCCGAGGATTAAGAAATACCATATAATTCTTTGAAAAGGACTACCGTCGCCGGTAATCACCATTCCTCGTGCTTACGCACATCACCCAGAACCCAGAACTGCAACCAGGAGGAGGTGGTTGACCTCCGCGCGCGATTCACGGCTCTCGCCAATGTACACGGAGATGAGTGACGTTCTCTCAATTTTTTTGAGAGATTGGCTTCTCGTGCGTATAAGAGATGTCATTTACAGGAAGTAAATCGCCATACGATGCGGGCAGCTGTACACGTGGCGTTCGAGATATATTTTGAAATTCAACGTCTATCGCAACGTAAGTTGCAATCGAAATCACTGCCAGGCAAATTACGTGTGCCTTCATTCGTGCTGATGACGTCTCGTCTAATTACTGAATTAACATGTTTTTAGACGAGGCGTTCTCCTTGCTATACAGAGGCCTCCATCCAACGATCAAATTTCACCTGCGAACGAACGCCAAGTTACACATTACGAAAACGTGTCTTTATCGTGTTAAGGAAACGCTTTGGAACGCTTTAATCTTCCGCGCTGATCGTGCTACCATGTAGCGTAACATTGAAACACAAGGTTCATGCGATTTACAAAGTCGGCGTTAGCGTGGCGCGACACGCGATGCGCAATGTAGCGAGGTGTTTCGATCGTTTAATTCCAGTCGGACACGAAATCCGTTTGAAGAGTCGAGAACTCTCTCTCTTTTTCTAAATCAGTAACACGGCTTTCTAACATATATAATGATTTTCCCGTGACTCGGGACGCAGAAAGCCCCCGCTCTCGCGAGGGAATTAAATTCTCATTATATCGTACGCGCGAGTGTCTCTTATCGGCGAACCCCGGCGTGTAGCGCGGAGGTACCGACGCACCTTTCGCGCGTCACGCAAGCTTCATCAACGTGGTTTTGCGCCCGCGTGTGCGCGCATATGCCTGTGACATAAACACTGATTATCCCGCCTAATATCATTTTTCTGCGATCTCTCCGACGTCTGCTGGCGTTGGAAATACTCGCTGGGACTCACACAGTCCCGGTGTGGCTGCCACCAAGGTCTCTCGCGACAGCAGACTCCTACCATGTTTTCAGCGTAACTGTTGTTGATGACTCCCAACGTTATCCGTCCGGCGACTACGAACGACTTCAGGGAAGAATTGTTCCGGCACCGAGAAAAATACATTGTTTCCCGGATAACGTTTCGTCGTCATGTCCTATTAAGCCATTGTCCTATTAAGATATTACTCGTTACCTTCATACGCAGCAAAAACGACCGTCTTCCGGCACCTCTCGGCAGGCTTTCCTCCCGCCAAACGTTCTGTAGGAAACGTTCGTTGCCCTTCGCGCGCGCGTGAAGATACGTGGGAGACGGATCAACGACGAGGGAGGTTCAACGTCGCCATCAACAATCGGTATTTATTGACCGAACGTCGACGACGTGGTGCGTGCCGTGACGTTTCCCAGACATCCATTTCAGAATTTATCTCGCGGCTTTTGCCGCCTGAAATTGGTTCCGAGTAACAGCCAAGCGCTAAGCTATCCTAGAAGGACCTGCTAATGGGTTAAGTTGGGTAAAAGGGCCCGCGTGAGCAGAATGTAACTTCCTCGGACCGAACAAACGAACGTAACGAGGGAACTTACGTAACGAGGCACGTTACAATGTGTCTCTTTGACTAGAAACGACTCTTAGCGCTGTATCGGAAAGCGTTCCATTCTCCATATTTAGGGCCAGCGTTTCGCCAACGTCGTTCTATTCAGCGACTGTCCGTTTATTTTTTTTCTCTTTTCTTTCTGTTTTTCATTTTCTACGTGATAATTCAAGATGTAGCTACAGCCGATCCTTAAATATTCCGCATAGCCATTTCTATCTTGAAAAGCGTCGCAAATTTATGAACCGTAAACATGACTATAACACGGTTTCTTTCGATCTTTGCAATGAGCAATCATGAAATCGAAGACGACAATTAACGGATGCCGTAATCAATCGACGTCCTTGACTATTACCGAGTATGATGATCATCGATCGATGGAACCCAAAGAAATTGGCGGAAGATCTGGTAAATTCGCCGGCGATTATCGAGATGCGATCGAAGGTCCGCGATTCAATCGCTGATGTCTGCGTCATTGGATAGAAAGTACCAGTCGCCATCATTCGATGGAGTTGATTGATCGTAATCGTTGTAAACACGAGACACGAGTCGATGATTACGTCAGCGGCAGCAGCCGATGATAACGATCGGCGTAAGTAATTCCATAGCATCATGATGTGTTCGACTGAAGAATAATGTTACTCCGTAAGTCAATTTTCTCGTACAAAGACGCGTGCCTAGCGAAACGTTTTTTTCCCCGATGACAATTTTTTTTATCGGTTCAAATCACGATAATTAATTGAACGTTTGACGTATGCAAATAGTAATATAAATATTTATTTCTGTTTTAATAGTTAATTAAATAAAAATCGACTGAGAAATATTCGATACAATTAAGCGAAAATGATCCTATTCGATCTCGATGCTTTATAATGATATTCATAAATAGTTTCGTGTGAATTTTACAATTTTTAGTTTAAACAAGCTGCGCGCCGATTATTTGTCGGTCTTGAAACACAGTCTTAAAGTTGGAGTACGTAATATATCACAGATTAAATTGACAACTTTACTTTGATCATCCTCTAAATTAGGAATAATGTAAATGCGAATGCCTGCGAGAGGTTCAGGAATTCTAATTGTTCGAGCTAAGCAGGAACTCACAGTGAGATCAGAGATCGTTAAGGAAGTCGATGCGCGCGGGAGAGTGATGCCCTGGAGTCGTTAAACTGGATACAAGAATCGCCGAGAAGATATTATTTTGCCGAAAAAGGCAAAAATTCCTCGCCTATTACGTGTTACGTTCTTTCTCTGAATATCATCGACATTTTTCTTCTCTTTCTTCTGTGAATAAGTTAGTTACATTAATATTAAGATTCACTAATATTTTATTCTAAAAATCGATAGACAGTAGGTGCCCCCTGATTTTTCGCAAGTAATGGAAAATAACTATAAAATTCTAAATTAAAATAATATAAAATTATAAAATTACTAAAATTAAAGCCTCGGTAGTTTAAGGCTTAGGACGGATTCGCGCGGAATGCAAGAGATCCGGGTTCGACTCTCGGACGAGGTAATATTTTTCGCAATAAGAATGAATTATTTACAGATTTTTAATATGTCATTCAACATTATTAAGATCGTTTCGACGATGCGAATAAGCATCAAGAATTTGTTAAATTGCTGATATTACTGCAGTAGTTTAGTAGAGTTAGCGTTTCAAGTTAAAACAAATCATTTCGGCGCGCGTTTCTAAGGATTACATACGTAATATATAAATTCACACAAGAGATTCACACAAATTCATTTAAGATCTAGCTAGACCGTTTAAGGCTTTGATTTCTATAGTTTATATTATCATATATACGGTCCTATAGTATATTATATTGTTTATAAAATCATACTTTTTTATGTTAGAAACAAATAAAAAAATTTATATCATGTAGAATTAACTTTTAATAAACGATGATTTTTCGATCTTTTATTACACATATTGAATCATTCGTATCTTTATTCTTCATCACTTTAACAAATATATTAAAATATTAAGTGACTTTTATATATACTTTAACATATTTAAAAAGTATTTATAAGGTTGTGTATTTAAAAATATTGTATATAAATATTATAACTCATTGTGTATAACTCATCTATAGTTTTTCGAAGAAAAGAAATATGTGTAGAACACGAATAATTCATCGTATATATAAATACTAAAGACTAAGAAAGTCAGACGAGGCAATGTCCGATAATTAGTCCAATTCAGGATATCAATCATTTAACTTTTTCTGTAGAACGGAAACGTGAAAAGTGAAAAAATGTATGTATGTACATAATAAGGTTTCTTTTAATTCAAAGAAATATTCCTTTGCTATACGGCTGGAGAAAGAATTTCTTGGATTTGAACATAATTTTTTTGAATAAAATAAATTTTCTTTATTTGATTTCAGAAAATAATGTTCAAATCAAAGAAATGACGTTCAAGTCAAAGAAGTCTTTTTCTTCAATCGTACAGCAGAGAAACATTTCTTCGAAGAAACTTTTCTCTGAGTGCGCGCATAAAAAAAAATTTCACTTTTCACATTTCCGGTCTAGGGAAAAAAGTTACAAGTGATTGACCTGCTGATTGTGACCCCCGACGTTGTCTCATTACGTCGTTCCGCGGCGCGGTACAGCATTAAAACATTGCGTAATATAATGCCCGGTTTCTAATCGGGACTCTAATCAAGGTATAATACACGGTCGCGATATGGCAGACGGAGGCAGGGTTCGATCCGTTACTCCCGCCGGCCTGATGAGCAAATTTACGACGAGGTATATCCTTCCGTCCTCGGGATAGGCGACCGGTAATATATCATATTCCAAGATTCATTATCTCCGGATAATGCACCTCGGCTACGAGTGCGTACACACGCGCGCGTACGTACGTAGGTATATATATCCTGGAGAATCTACCCCGCTGCTAATACCCTTTATTATCCCGAACGATCCCTTTTCCATGCCGCTCAAGATACCAATTAGCGCGCGTCAATGTTGTCCGACGCGTACGTACGTCGAGCACGTCGGCCCGGCGTTGGAAGCGTCGCGTCGTAAGGCGTTCTGCGAATCTCAGGATGCCTCTCCGTAGGCAACCGCGTCCTTGCCGGAGGCTACGCGTTGAGTATTTATAGGTGATGATATCCTAGACTCCTCTCTCCTGTCCCCCTTTTCTTTTCATTCCACGGAGCTGCTGCTGCTTCTTCGTCGTCCTCGCCGTCGTCGACGTCGCGCTCACGTCAACGCTCTTCCCACCAAAGCGCGACTCTTCCCCGTTTCTTATCTTTTCCCACTTGTGTTATCGTCTCGTGAATCACCGTGCTATCGGCCGTGGCGCCCGTTGTCCTGCGTTCGCCAAGGTGTTCCCATCATACGATCGTGTCAGTTTCATTCACATGCCTCGGGGAAAAAGCCGGCTCCCGCGTATGGGGGCCGGATGGCATCAGGACGGGAGAGGAGAGTCCTTTGATCGCTAATAGATTATATTGTACGGACGAAGCGATACTTTCGTCCGTTAATACGTTTACGTTAAGCAAGATCTCCAGGAGTCGACGGGAGGAGTCAACTTGAGAAAC
>NW_017305705.1:2113569-2115527 GCF_001594115.1 Trachymyrmex septentrionalis
ACGAAGCGATACTTTCGTCCGTTAATACGTTTATGTTAAGCAAGATCTCCAGGAGTCGACGGGAGGAGTCAACTTGAGAAACGGAAGTCCACCTGAGTTTTCTTCCTTGATGCTTGGGAATTGTCGTTCCTCTTTTTTCGCCGATTTAATCGATAAATGGCTCGCGAGCGGCTAGCGAGACGTTGGCAGAGTGCCTTGCTTCGCCCCGCGAGATGATTTTAATGGAGTGGTATCAGTAGCTTCTCTCGTTAATCGTCGAGGAAATCTGTTATAAAAGGTTACTACTTCCGCGAACATTTCTGCCGCTGGGCGTGCACCTTTCTCGCGTTTTACGTCAATGACGCGGGACGAAATCCTCGCCGGGCACTCGAGGCACGACATGTTTTCCTTCTGCTCCAGGAAAACAAAGTTCCCAATTAGTCTCGAGTGCCATTAGTCGCGGGACGACGCGACGATGCGAAGTGGAGATGGCCGGTTCGCTTTCCTGGCGAGATAACCCGGGTTGAACGACACACGATGTACACCGGATGTCGTCCCTTTCCGCCGCTTTGTTTCCTCTCGCTGTTTCGAGGCGTGAGTTCCCTCTCGACCGAGGGAAAAAGACAGTGGGTACATTGTCTGCCGCTGGGCAATGTCAGGGTTTGCCACCGACCATTATTGGGCTGTTTACGCGTAAACTCGCAGGTCATTCAGCAGGAAACAAAATACCACGTACAGCTCTTACGTACGGTAAGATACCCGAAGCGTTTCGAGCTAGTAGTACGAAATTGTTTTGAGCAGTACCTTAATTCTCAGAGATATTTACGTACTTCTTTATTCGGTTCTTTGTAGTATGTTCTAAATAAATTTACAATGTGTATTTCTTAAATTTTTATTTTATTTTATACGTAGTCTGATTGTAAGACTGTGACTCGTCATTTTTATTAAGGAAAAGAAAGAATCTTTTTTTTTTTTAGATACTTATAAATAATATAATTTGGCAATGTTATTTATAACTCGTTTTATTCTCTAAGACGCACAGCACTTTTTTACGGCGTTTCTTTATATATAAAATATTCTATCCAACTTTTGTGTGTGTGTGTGTGTGTGTGTGTGTGTGTAGAAAACGTGTTTTTGACGAGCTGATTTTGCATCAGTGGTCTGTAGCGAAAGGTTTGACAAGCGGCAATCTCTACGGCGCGAAGGCAATTAAAGTGTAATCTTCGGGTCCATTCCCTCGACGACGCTCGAGAAGAAGAATTCTGCGCGGCAGCGGTCTCTCTAACGAGACCGGAGAACGCGACTCGTCTCTTCTCCCGGTGGGACGGAGGGTTGGTGGAAGATGACGCGGTCACGGGTATCGTCCTTTTCAAAACGGAAATACCGAATGACATCACGAACCGGTCAGCGTGTGCGATTGGAGGCTGCGGCGATCCACGAGTTCGAGATTCGTCGGCGATGTCGTAGTGCAGGATACGATTGCGATCTCCTCTGCGCGCGCGATGCTTCTTTTCTTCCTCCTCTCGAGTCCGCGATCGTTCGCGCATCGACATTGCTGCGCCGGCAGGATGACTAAACGTGAGAAGGATCCTCCTGTCAGGCGCGAACGGTCAGGGACGGTGAGCCTCGCGTAGCGTTTAAGAAACCAAGTCGCCTGTCGGCGGCATCTCGAAAAGAATAGAGCGCGCCCCGACAACGCATCCGGACAATCGTTTTGTAATACTCGAAAGCGTCCCGCTGCGAGATGGGATTTAAAAGCCGTTACGACGGTCGATTCACGATGTAACACTATGATACATTAGACAATGCGCGATCAATTTCGAATACCTCGAAGTGAGATGTGATGTCGATTTAAGAAAGGATTTAAAAGAGAGGTATATGTTGCTTAATTTTCTATTTTCTTCACTAAAAATTATTGAGAGAGAGAGAGAGAGAGAGAGAGAGAGAGAGAGAGAGAGAGAGAGAGGGAGAGAGAATAA
>NW_017305705.1:2115627-2115889 GCF_001594115.1 Trachymyrmex septentrionalis
ATAATTCAGAATAATGTTATTTTCTAAATATCATTAATCGTAACTTTAGAATGACACACAATAAAATTTATTGTTTCGATAAACCTTATATCGTTTTTTTCCAGATTTGAATTTTTGAAAAATGAAAGAAAACAATTTTTTAACATATTTTCGTTAAAACAAAAAAAAGCAACAATTGTATGTATTTTTTTAAATCACATTCAAGAACTTTTAAGAAGCGTAGCACAAATAGGATTGGAGTGTAAGAAATCGAGTAAAATTC
>NW_017305705.1:2115989-2117874 GCF_001594115.1 Trachymyrmex septentrionalis
AAAATCACATTCATATGAAGCGTAGCACAAATAGGATTGGAGTGTAAGAAATCGAGTAAAATTCTCTTCTACGTTTTCATCGAGATTTTCGCAATTCAAGGTGGCTGTCGATTATAAGCATCCATAATTATCGACCAGTTAACGTAACCCGTCCTGAGAAAAACATCAGCGCGATAATAATCATCGTTCATGATAAAATAAAACAGTTTTACTCGGAGCTCGGAACTCGCGATTTTCATTAGCCTCTAAATACCGTAATTTATTTTCATTATGTCGTTCAACAAGCTATATAATGCGAAGCAGCGTACGTGTAATACACGCGATAGATACAAGCGCTATGATGATGTCATGATTCTTCGCTTTCGAGGAATTCGCGTATATTTAATGTTGCAAAATTGATATCGTGTATTCGTTTTCTTTTCCATAAATTTTTCATTATCGACATTTGCATATCGCGTGATATTAGCCGTTATACGATATATGTTAAATATTTCAATGCTTTTAAATATTAAATGTCTATTTAATGAATTTTAATCAACTTTTTAAATTAATTAACTTTACCGTCCCACCTTCGTTTATTAACCATTATAGCTGATCATGCTTATGTTACGCCTTGGCTGATATCTTATTAGCACCATAACGATTATAGTCACACATTAATTAAATCAGATTTTAATTACTGTAAAAGTCGAATATGTGCACGCACGTGTAATAATTAATAACTTACAAGCCGAAAAAAGCTGTAAACGTTCGATATGAACAGGACGCTTGTAGCTGATCCAGAACAACTTTTTCATCCGTCCGTTCATCTGTTCTTTTCTCGATACTCCTTTTTTCACTCGCGTCTTCGCCCCCCCCCCCCTGTTAGTATATCGACCCCCTCCCTCTATACGTTTTTTCTTCCCCAGTTCTCTCTGCATATTGATGAGAGATTTTAGCTGGCGCGCGTGAAATCTCGGAGATGAAAGGCGCTGTAAAAAATGCAATAAACTGTAAGCTAATTTTCAGAGATCAAAGCGGATCACGGGAGACCTCCGCGTCGTCGTGTTCCCGGCGACTTTGCTCTCGTTGAGTTCGTCATGAAATGCGTGCGACGACGAGCAAACGTTGTGGTACTCCACTTTTCATTTGTGCTTTCGTTTTCTTGCGCATATCGTTTTATACTACGGTAAAATTAATTTTTCCAAGCTTTTTTTCAAAAAAGGATTATCTAGTTGTCTAAATGCAATTTTCTCGGTGATGTAAACTCTATGATAGAAAGATGGAGTTATTTAACTTAAATATGTATAATTTTATATTTTAAGGTAAATAAAATATTTGAAAAATAAAAAATATTTAAAAAAATGCGTTGTACAGGAAAACTTACTTATTCTTCAAACAGAATGTTTTAATTATACACAAGGAGAAAATGATTTTGCTCAAGTATCTAAAAAAGTTAAGCATAATAAATCATTTTGTTATAAAAATTATAAAAATTAATATTGTAAATAAAATGATCAAGTGTGTAATAACTATGCTACAATAAATTTTGACAGTCTAGCCACCAGCTTGAGAATCCTACATAGACTGAAACCAAATTTAACAAATATTTCTTTCAATAGTTTCAGGTAAATATTTATTAAATGTAAACATACTTATTTCCTACAAAAACCATTAATTTGATTATCTTTTTTTTTATTGAATAAATATTTACTTACTGTAAATGTTAAGTTAGTACTACTCAAGAAATATTATTGAGATTTAGTAAATTTTTTTATGTAATTATAATTTTGATCTAAATTATTTTCAGATCTGTGTACTTAATTAAATTCTGAAAAATATTTTAGCAAAACGATTCTTTCTGTGTACATATTATTTAAGGGAAATGAATATATATATATATATA
>NW_017305705.1:2117927-2119468 GCF_001594115.1 Trachymyrmex septentrionalis
TGAATTTTTCATTAGAAGTTTGAGAAACCAAAGAGCTTTTTCATTCGGCGGGATTAAATCCGGCTGGTACAGCGGTTCTTTCGTGGGGTGCGTTGTGCGTGGGTGCCGAAATTAATTTGCAATTAATTGCTGGCAAAGCGCCGCGGGACACGTTCGAGAGTGGATGAGGAAATCCTTCTTCATTTCTACGTAATGCCGGCTTAAGTGCCGGCGGCGCGGCGTGTTGATTAAATTTGGAAATTACGTGGTTACGCTTAACATATAACATACGTGTAGACACTGAAGAAAGTACAGAAATGAGTATGGATTGAAAGGAGAAGATTGTGGCATCGCAAAATACGCAAAGGCTGACAGTTGATCCTCTTATTCGGGGAAAAGTCGACTTTGAGATAAAAAAGGAATTTACAGTTAAAATGAAGAACAGTACCGTCGGCGGGCTATCTTTCGTATATCCTTCACTAAGCCGCTCTTTCACTTCAAAGAAGATATTTTTTTAATCTAATGCAAGATCATCTTTCATAGCGGCCGCCTCGAAAATCTTCCAGAAACTACACGTGTTCAAACTCTCGATTTCGACGAAGGCATGGAATTTCGCCGTGAGATGCACTATTAATTGAGTCCATATGTTTATTAATCGTGCGCATCGCGCCGGCTTAATAGCATATCTTGTTTAGAGCGATCCCTCTAATCGCGATCTCAATTTTTTGCCGGTCACCCGACGAAAGCTGCTAGTCAGACACGCAGGATGGTCCAGACGATTTTTGCAGCTGATTATGAATCCATAAGCGTTCTACCACCCGTGTGTGTGTGCGTGAGCGTTTTATCGAGCTCACACATATGTATTCACGCGTGCACGCGATTGTCGGAAATTATAGCTCTTGTATCACATTGGTTTATCCATGCCGTGTTGAAACAACCCCGCGTTATTCGCGATTACTACCCTTATTAGTCTCCGTCCATGACGACGTAGAGCCAAATGAAACCGGACGGGAAGCGAGAGCCCTCGTCCATCGCGGAGGGAATCAATTAAACCCGACCGGCCGAAATTTCCACGATAATGATAATAATATATAGTTAGCCCCCGTTGAGGGGTTACGGCTCTCGAGCGCGCGAAGAAAGAAGAATCTAATTTTCTCGCTTAACGAGATTAATTCATTCAGCGATGCTGGCGGGGCGCGGCGGTGCGACAGCGAGACGCAAGAGATTCGTTTAATTTTGGATGATTGGGCGGCGGCTCGCCTCGAGCTATATCTCTTTCGTGATTCCATTTCGAAAGAGTCAACGGCATTTTATAACAGCTCGTTGCAAGGCTTCCGACATTTTCTCACGATTAAGAATTCGCTTTAGACATGAGAACTGATTGGAATTTATGTTAATAATGTTAATTATGCTAAGTTGTCTACTACTTAATGTCTGGAGTTAAGAAATGGCGTTGTTTATCACACGAATTAATTTTATATATATATATGTTTCTCTTATCGTTGCTCGTTTGAGTGACATCAATATAAATTATTTTATTTACACTTGAATTCTCTGCTTTA
>NW_017305705.1:2119850-2120056 GCF_001594115.1 Trachymyrmex septentrionalis
AAAGCTATTTTATCTGCTGAACGCAATTATTGAACCGGATAATTAAAATAATTATTTCTGTATTGCAATATTGGCGGTAAATGCGACATTTACTGTACGTTTTGAGTATTTCATGAGCATTTTAAAGCATATATGTTAAACATACAATCCCTGCAAAGAAAATTAAATTTAAAAGTATGTTTAATATTTACATTTTAAATAAATTA
>NW_017305705.1:2120395-2141550 GCF_001594115.1 Trachymyrmex septentrionalis
AATACATAATGTACTTACATTAAAAAATTGAAACTTATCATTTATTTAATATAATACATTTCCATATATTTTTATTAGAGCACAGATTAAAAAAATACTACTATTTATTAAAATAACTTATGATCCAGATAATAAATCGTCACAAATGTATCGTATTATTTTTAAACGTAATTTAGAATGTGTAATTTTTTTATAATTTTGTTATCATTTAAAAAATATGTATAAAACATTCTTGGACGTTAGAAAGTAAAGATGGACGTTACAAGAATGTTCATAAATGGTAAATTATTACTATTATAATATACAATATTGCGCGGTGTTATTATCTTCGACGCATTACACTAATACTCCCTGACAAGAGGCATGCAATCTTTACGAGTAAACGGACACTATCGCGCTCCATTTGAAGTTGGTCCAAGTTGCTGATTATCATCGTGCGAAACTCGAAAGGGGCCAGGCTCCTTGGGACCATCCTTGACCACAAGTGTAAACCAGACCGGAGCGGTACCGGAAACGCGCGAGTAAGACGCTGCTAAGATCGGAATGTCACGTCTGACACAAGACGTACGGGCTAAAGAGCGTGTCGTGACGCGGTGGCCGCGACCTCGCTCGCCGGACGTAATCTCGCGTGGAATCTGGCGAACGGTTTGTTCGTTCGAAAACGATGTACCAGTTAGATAGGGGGCCACTGGATTAGCGGTTCCTTCTTTTTTTTTCTCCCTTCTCTCCTATACGGTGCGTTACGGGCCACGAGCGCGTGCCGGCGCGATGCCCGGTGGGGCCTGACGACGTGACGGCGCGGGGGGTCCACTAGACCTCCACGCGTTACCCGTCGCGGCAGGATAGCGCGATGGAGACAGTGGTTGTTCTCGAATGAGCGAGTTACATGGTGCCGTTGTTGTTTCCAGGCGACGTTTTCCAGGAAACTAGGTAAATGGATCTGGATCATTGGAGCGAGCCGCGTCCATCCACAGTGAGGGACTGCGCTTTGCAATTGCGAGCGTCTTCGCGCCGAAGGATACGTGCGGGGGATACTTGTGCATAAAGATACGCGCGGTTTCGCTCTGAAAAATTCGTCGGAAGATTGCGATGCGATAGCTATAGAGATCGGTATCGACGTATCGGCGATGCTATCCGGCGAGCGGCGGGTGGTTCATTGAGACAAAGAGACCCGATTAATCTCAAGCCCGATACATGCATCGCCGGGACGTAACCGGGATGCGAACTAACGGTTAACCGATCCTTGAGGCAATGTACTTAGAATATAGCCGATAGAGAGAATACGAGAATTGGACATTCGAACATTTATACCAGCAAAATCGTTGACTTAGACGAATATAATGTGATAATAATAATAATTTTATCGATTAGAGCGAAATAGAATGTAATAAATATTACAATAGTAACTATATAAATTAATGTGCATAAGAACGGAAAGCAAGATGAAAACGATTGATTTCTTGTTAATTTGTATTATTATAATATTTCCATCAAGAATTATATTAAAAATATCCATTGCACAAATATAGCGTAAGTAATGTTGCATTAAACTAAATGACTCTAAATTTTTTCGAGTGAAATCTTACTCTAAAGACAAAAATTGAGCCAGTTTTGAGCCAGTAGTTCAATTCTCAATTTTTAAAGAATAGAATTTCACTCTTCAAAGTAAACTTTTACTCTAAAAGTTTTAGACATTAAATTATTTTGTGAATTACAATTTTTTTTCAAATTTATTTTCCTATAAAATTTTGAGCGACAAGATGATATGATATTGTTTCTAATAATTTAAATCAATATTATTTTATTTATCGGCACTTTAAGAACTTCATATGATTTATTTTTCTCGCTAAGAAGTTAAGTGATTTCAGGACTGGCGCGCTCTTGAGTTTGTAACAATGTGTACAAGGACCCTGCAGACAGGCTCTTCCATTAAAGTCGCAAGGGTGAAGGACCGGAGCCGGAGCAATTAATCGAGAGGCTCTCTCGCTTGAGTCTGAAATAAATTAATCGAGCGGCGCGGGGTAAATCGGCCGACAACGAAAGATAAATGAGCGGCCGGTGGCACATCCTTATCGCCAGATTAAAACGCCAATTAATTTCGGTGCCAGGGCTATATAGCGCGATCCCTGGTTATCAGTGGTACCATGAGCAGCGCGAGCGTGCTCATGGTACGCCGGATGAATAAATGCATGAAGAATCGATCCCGTGGCGTGGCTCCACGCGGCCGATCGGAAAATCAACATCCGCGTTCTCCAGAATTTCCGTGCATACGCGTCGCGAGTTAATCAGGAATGCATCCAACGTGCCGGGACGGAGGGACTCTTGGTCTGTCCAAAACGAGAATTCTGTGAATTACGTCTAGAATCAGGGCTACTCACGACGGCGCTGGTTGAATACTAATGACGACCGGCGACGTTTTCTATCGCGTTCGTGGCCGCGCGGGTTACGGCACGGGCCGATTCTAATGCTCCTTGTTCTCGATACGCTATCGCTCGCATTTAATTGTCATCATTATATCCCTCTTCTAACGCATTTTAGGGATGATGGAAGAAACACTTCTTTTCAAAGCGAGTACGTGCTTTTAAATAAAAGGTGCCTCTCGTCATCAAAATGTGCAGATATCAAGTATTTTATTTAAAACGCACAACTGATATGTTTTATTAAACTGATTTAATATAATATAATACTGGCGCAGTGCTAACTTTTAGTATTTTGATACTGGTATAGTACTGATAGTATAATTGGTTGGCGATAGTGGACCAAGACTTGAAATACAGTATTATTAAGGTATCGAATATTGCAATACCATAAATGTTACCAGTATCGTAACAGTGTAAAATATAATACTATTGTATATATTGTGTCAAATATCGATAACAGACCAATACTATATTGTTTTTTTAATGGTGACCTAATATAGGATCTAATATAGGATCAAATACATTCGGTATTAAAATATGAAATTTCAAGATCTGTATCTTCCATTTGAAGATTTAAAGTTATTATTTCTCAAAAGAGTGGAGAGTTACTAATTATATTTCAAAGTAAGAACGTATTGTACAGTTTAGTATAATTACTACAGAGAGGATAAAAATGTAAAGTAGGTTTCATAGATTTTTATTCGAATGTTCTTACATCTCCGCCGCGCGCAAGAATTACAGAGAACGTTGCACGATATATATACAAAGGGGGATGTTATTTGGGCTCTATTTACCGCTTATGACTTTATATGCGAGATAGGTAGGACAAGATGAGTTCAAATAAACGTCGCCTTTACGAATATTTACGTAATACCTGGCCGGCATTAAAATAATTGCTCCGCTCATTACCAGTAATCGTGCCCCGCAAAGAAACTCTTTGAAGTCACGAAGACGTGATCCTCACGATCCTACGCGGATCTTCGTGACTAGAAGAATCCATGGAGGAATCTTCCCAAGGATGCCGGTTATCCGATTGGATCCTACGGAAGAAAGCGTATCATCTTGTGAATTTCTTACGCGGTACGAGCGCGCGACGTCCTACGATATACGTACAATATATATGGGGAGGGGGGGGGGGGTAGGTACGTGCATACCGTACACGCAGATTGTTCTGTTTAATTACGGGGATCGTAGTAGCGCGCGATAGATGCCGTAAAGAGGCGCCTCGTCGATTTTCTGGGAAGAATCAAGAGAAGACACAGGAGCCCCGTCGCGCATTGCTTCCCGTGTCCACGTCCGCGTCCTCGTTGCCGTCGTCGTCGTGCTCGTCAACGGGCAAACAGCTTCCGAGTAGAAGGAGAGAGAGAGAGAGAGAGAGAGAGAGAGAGGGGGGGAGAGAGAGAGAGAGAGAGAGACTTTGATATTTATAGTGCCGTACGCTGGGAGACCCGCAAAAACACCCGGCGATTCGCAATCCTGAAATAACAGGTTACCTCGGAGCGGAGTGAACGGGAGGAGCAGAGCGCGCAGGGCAGAGTCCTGCAAGAATCCTGAAGAGGACGAGGAGTATGAGAGAAGAAGGAGAGGAAGAAGAAGAAGAAGATGAGCAGGGAGGAGAACGAGACGCGGTGGAACGACAGGAGATCGGGCGGGGAAGGGGAGGCTATGAGTG
This sequence comes from Trachymyrmex septentrionalis, assembly GCF_001594115.1. Taxonomy (NCBI): domain Eukaryota; kingdom Metazoa; phylum Arthropoda; class Insecta; order Hymenoptera; family Formicidae; genus Trachymyrmex; species Trachymyrmex septentrionalis. The sequence goes on from NW_017305705.1 coordinate 2,124,488, forward strand.
GTTCGGCCTGTTGAAGAAGGAGCAGGTTTCTATTTATATCGCGTCACCGCGAATCAAAGACCCTGCGAAGTACGTAGGGAAGTCAAGAAGGGTACTCGTTCTCCTTTTCCTTTTTGCTATACTCATACTTTCTCTCTCTCTCTCTCTCTCTCTCTCTCTCTCTCTCTCTCTCTCTTTCCAGCTCTCACTTTTTCTCGCGGTATACGCCCCTCTCTGCTACACGAACCTCTCCGAAAATTGGTAAATGAGCCGTTGGTATTCGCTGAACGTTCCCAACGTTCCATCTTCCTGCACCCGGTTTACGCGTTTAACGCGCGACAACCTTTTTGGGCAGACATATTACAGCGATGCCCGGTACCTGACAGGGCCCTCCCCGATCTTCGTCGCCGGCGATCCACTTCGCCCCTTTTTCTTCGTGCTCCGCTCTTCTTCGCGTCCTCTTCCTGAAGCTTTTTCCGAGAAAGCTGATTAATGAACGTGACAGGTTTCGGCGCTTCGCTGATGTCGCGATTCGAGAGTGGAAGCGAAGCGATGTGTCACTCTCGTGACAGGTCTGGCAAGAAGTCTGGCAAGAAGAACCGAGTCGATATCTCTCAAAGTCAACTATTTCTGGAATTAGTCTATAATGATTCCAAGAGAGTTTATGATTCGGAGGGGAAGGTATAAAAATTGATCTTCCGATATCTTCCAAATAAATAAATCCAACCCCCTCACTCCGTTTAATTTCTTATACATTTCCAAGATTGTATGATTCACTTTTATATGATGCAATTTGACCGTTCAATTTTCTTTAAGAGCAATCACTTATTTTCATATTAATATACAAATAGCACTTCATAAGATGAATGTGCTCATGCACAGAGGGATTCATCCGGACGGGATCCGCCGTCGGCGGAGGAGAATAGAGTAGCACGCAAAGAGAAGTGAGAAGCGGAAGAAGCGGGGAAAAGAATAGGCACGTCGTGCCGTGTACGTGATGTATCTTTATATGTTTAGTCGCGAGAGCGTAAGGAAGACTAGGGGAAATAGTAAGAAGCGTGGAAACCTTTCTCGCAATAACAGTTACTCCATTGTTAGCATCGTGGATCTACATGTTAACACTTTGAACACTGTCTATTCGTTAACTATATTCTAACTGGATCTATTATATAAATAACTCGTAAAATAAGATAACAATGTTACAATATTTATTACATAATATGTTATTTTGACCCGGAATATACATTTTTAATTGGAAGAAAAAAAATCTCAAATCTCTAAATATTATATAAGACTCTACAATATTCTACACGTGTATATTTTTATCCTTTCCTAATTAAAGATTTATGTTCACCTTTGCACTTTTAATATTGCCTCTTTCATCTTCTTGCCTAGTAACCTCGAAATCCACGAAATACATTCTATTCTTTACGAGTCCGTTGGTATCATCAGTCCAACAGCTGTCAGCATACCGAGGGAACTGGGCAACGCAGCAAAAACCAAATTGGGAAACGAAACTCCTCGAGCGTGACGGCGGTCGTCGCTGTGCTTCGGTCAACCTTGACTAGGACACATCGATGCTCGGACGGAACATCGCATTCACAGGCGTATGTACGACTGCGTCTTTGAAGGTTGTCCAAAACGAATGTATTCCACCAATGATATTAAGGCACCGGTTAAGGCATCGGTTCTCGCATCGTATCATAACGGTGTTTGCTAAAGAAAGGAAATCAAGGAAACCAAAACCAAACACCAAGTACCGATTCATCAGTTGTCATGCGAAATACTCGCTGTTTCACAAAAATACAGGTTTGATTTGCAATCTTTACAACTGTTTAATTTGCCGTCTCATGTGAGATTTGATAATATTGAGTCTATTGACTGATTACGTGTCGTTTGGCTTTCACTTTGCGAATAATTTTAAGAGTAATAAAATTAAATGACGAATGTCGGAAAATATATTTAACTTTTCACCGAAGATTCAAGTCCGAAAATTGCAAGAAAAGAAATCTTATATCTTGAAATCTCTATTTTCGAAAGGTTACTATATTTTTTGAGTTTCTGTGAGTTTGGTTAATTTTTACATTTAAAAAACTACGAGCTGAAAAAAATGAAAAATTTTCTTTTCACTTTGGAGTCTGAAGTGCTCTAAAAAAAAATTTACGAAAATTTTCGACCATCTATCGTGAAAGCCTGAAGCTTTCTCTACAAAATCATTTTTTAAAAATGTTCCTATGATTTTTTGTTCTTGAGTTATTCGCGAGTTGAGTAAAGGAGCCGAGCGTTTAATCAGTAACAAAGCTCTGATGAAAATCATCATACCGCAATTTCAAAAACAGATCCTTAAAGCTAAAACTTTGTTCTAGCGAGTGATATATAATAATTGTAACGAAAATTTCGCAACAAATGAAAGACTTTGCAAAAAAATTTTCTTAAATACGAAGAAACTTTTTCCCTGACTCAATATTTTTATTTAAAATATGAAATAATTATATTATACGATTTTATATACGAATATATATTATAAACATATTTTCATTCTTTTCGATTCGCACAAATATATTTTTCAAAGTTCTCAAAAGTAAAAGCCCAGTTCAAAATAATGAAAAATTGTGCCCATCTTCATTAATTACCAATCACGACGATGCATCAGTGTGGAACAAATGGAAAGTGTTTTCGCGCGAATATTTCTTCGAATAAAACTTGTCGGAGTAGGCTTCATCATGAGAAAATCGCAGAAAGATTCAGTTATTGGCACTTAATCAAAGGTCCCTTCACGCACGTCGAATCTCTGCAAAGCAAAAGCCACCAGATCGGAAGATGGAAGGAAGTCTAAGTCGAGCGGAAGTGGGAAGACGGCTCCATCTAATCGAATTTCCCCCTTCGTCTCGTTTCCCTGCTTCCTCTGTCTCCCGCTTGTATCTGTGCAAGCCTCGGGAAGAAGCCGCTTCTCGCCGGGAAGAGTGATTTATTCGTCAATGGGCGACGGGTACAGGCGGGTCGTAAAGTTCACGATGGAAATAGGATTTCAGCGGACAGGTACGGCGCGTATACTTGTTCGCGAAAGAGCCGCGCATCTCTGCGCTTCTTTTGCGGCCTCCGCTTCTTCTTCCTCGTCCTCTCTCTCTCTCTCTCTCTCTCTCTCTCTCCTCTTTCACGCCAAGTCAGGGTTCCGTGTCATAATAAGAATGACAGGTTTCCACCGGTGGCGTTGGCGTATTTCTACGGTTGACACGTAGAATCCTCGTTAGGCCGGAAAGGATTCGCGAATAAATCACTAGCGGCGTATTAACGGCGACGGTAATTTCGTGGCACGAATTACCGGTCATACTGCGCAGAGGCTACCTATCTACCGGCATCTCGAGATTCCCGGAGATGCTGGCGGAGACTCGCGGTCGGCGATTTAAAGCGCGTGTAAATCATCGTCTGTGGACCGTTTAACGTCGATAATGTCCATTTACTTCCCTTCCTCCGCGGTACTTCTTTCTTCGGTTTCACTTCTCTTTATTTTCACATCGTGGAGTGTCGCGGCGCGGCGGTTTATACTTATAGGTTCGCGGTGGAAAGAAGTTATTCACAGTGGCGTACGTTCCTGCGAAATTGCGTCTACGTATCCGCCGCGTATCCGAGAGAGACCGCGGAAGTGGACGATAAAGCCATTAATGAGATGTTTCGATAGCGGTCTGCCTAGGGATACAAACCGCGAAGGACTCGCACGAGGCAATTTCCGCGATACGCGAAAGATCCTGGCGCCTCTCGGCTGCGGTGCGAAAAGCAACAACGGAAGAATGCGCCTGGGAATGCGTGGCAGGCTCATTGAAATTCCTATCATTCGTTATCGGAAACGCCGCCCCGGCGATGGACTCTTATTTTACCGTACGTTATCTCTCCGTGTACTGTAATTGAGCGGAAAGAGGCGAAAGGGAGGGAGAAAGAGAGAAAGAGAGAGTAGACGAAGGGGTCGGGGAGGGGTAAGGAGAGATGCGCGGGAGGATAAGGAAACGTTGTCGAGGGGTGACGAGAGGGAAGGGAAAGAGAGCAACCAGGTTGGCGCCATGGAGGTACAGGATCGGCCAAGCGTGACGGTAATATGCGAGACACATTGCGCTCGCCAACGGTGCGTCTAATCCGATCGGGATTGCCGTGGAACGTGTAAGGCCGTGCCGCACGGCAAAGTGTTACGCACTTCGCCGCTGCATCGCTGCGCAACTCAAGTTTACGGTTGCATCGCGCTGCGACGCCTTACATATGCATATATGCGCACATGCGCGTGTGTATGTCTTGCCGTGACACATCTCTCTCGGGGGGGAGGGGGGGGTGGATCCATCTGTCGCAGGACGGGGGTTACTGGGGTGCGATGACGAATACTCCTTTTATAGGGTAGGATTTTCCAAACTGTGACCCGCACAACGCGGGTCCATATCTTTAAAGGGCGATAGGGTATGAATGAAGCGTATCAGTATTCAGCTGAGTCACTCCGTGATATACAGTTGAATACTAATATGCTTCATTCATACTCTATCGCTCTTTAAAATTATAACTGTCTGTTCACGCGTTTATGTAGCAATGTGTATGTGGCATTGTGATGGCGTTGTGATGGCATTGTGATGGCTAATTCGATAGAATCATTTTTAATACAGCGATTAATCACCGTGCACCAATCAATTTTGATGACGTTATGTATGTATATATTATACGAAGCGATATAGAGTCTGTTTACGAAATTTCATTGGAACTGATCAGCGTTTATTAAAAGTAGCTTCGTTAGAATTAGTCATCGCGGTGTTCCCAGGCATTGCTATACATATCAAAATGGTAATTTACTTACTGCATTTTATTTTGTCGTTGTGCGAAAATTGTGCTTACGTAAGTTTCCGGAAAGTCTATTTCCCTTATTTCTGAGAACGAAGGTATCTTAAAATCAAATTTTTCAACCGCAAACGTTCGTCATTGCTTCTATTCATTAGCGTTGTTTTTCTTCCTCATTTTTCCCATCTCCATTAAGGAATCTGTGGAATGTACACGACTCCATTGTATTAACAGAAAAGTAATTGCTACGTGTTGGGCGCATATGTTCTCGAAAGATGGTGGAATAATCCGGAATAAGGATTTCTAACGAAATTATCATGATTAGCAGCAAAGTTCGTTGGCAATGCCCCCAGCATAATTAAGGCGTTACGTCTGCCGGTAAAATGTACCTCTAATTACTTGTTTATCTACGCTATTAAAGCTTACTCCAGCCGAGTAGAAGTATCCATTTTAATACATTACACGAATTCTCGCGATGCCTCTCGGTGACTGCCGAGTAACCACGCGCGGTTCCCACGCGGGTGCACTCCCGGTAATACGCGTCTGTTACGCATCGTGTGCCGAATGTTAGCAACGGGGTGGCTAGCAAGTTGCGGTAATAGAGATTCCAGTCGGGCGTATCCAGCGTGCGCGTCTCTTAACGAAATACAGGGCGCTCTAGACCGCCTGCAAACTTTTTTCCAAGCGTGTGCCAACTAGCTGGAACGTGGAAGGCGGTCGCGTTGGTTGGCGCGAAGTGGCTGATAAAAATAGAAGCCAGGAAGAATGCGAAGATTCTTATATCGTTGGCAAGGTGCAGCAAGCACGTCGATCGCGCCAGTGTTCGCTCGTTGCTTTCTAAGATTATCTTGAAGTCGACGTTCGATAACACGTTCTGTTATATTATAGGATTTTTCAGAATTATTATAAATATTCTTTCAGTCAGTTTTATGATATATATGTATATTAATATATAAGGAATAATTTTATAATTAATTTAAAGTTATTTTTTTTTTAGGGAGAATTTGGAAAAAATTATTTAATATAATTTTTAATTTTTTTTTATTGAATGTGTTTATTGAATCTTATTTTGATTTCGAAAAAATAAAATTTAATTAATACTAAATTGATAAATAATGGATAATGTTATAACTAACGATACCACTAAATAATGGCTTATTTTTTCACTTTACATTTGACAGTCTAATATATATTCTGTATATTACGTATACAGGAGTTTACTTCAAATTTTCCTTTTGATTGAGTCCCAATCCGATTCAGTCCGTACCCGATTCACGCAAAATTGCTCTTCCCACAATGCCGTGGCGAATAGTCTTTATGGAATCCATTTTGACTGAATTCAACGAACGAGGACAATGTTTTCGAGCAGACGGTAACTCTGAAAATCAATACTTCACCCCAGTTGTCGTAAATCTGAACGAAGAATCCTTTTATACACACATTCTTATAACAATACTATTTTTATTCCACTGAAAGTATTTTTGAAGATATTGCTTGCGCGAGTAAGATTAATAGTACGATTTAAAATGATGAATATAATTTAACAAAATATAGTAATGTAGCGTTTTGAGGAGTAACTTTTAACGTCGTTATCGAGGCGAATATAATATAGAATATGTATAGAATTAATCGATTTTAGCGTTAAGTAACCGCGACATGGACACTGCATATAGGATCGAGGATGGCTAGAAACTGTTTCCCGAGCATTTTAAAGCGAAACGAGCCGTGTGATTGGATCAATAATCTATGGGGACCCCATGGGGCATAGAGGATAATGGCTTAATTCATACATGGAGCTCGTTCCATTGTATTATAATATTAAGAGAGATTATTATCAGTAATAACGACCAAGGTATAAATAAATTCTATAAAAATACCGTTATAACACTTTTATAAAACTGCTACTCTATTTCGTGATCTATTTAAAAAACATCGTCATTTGTAGGAAATTAATAATTCAAATCAAAAATAATTTATAAACTAATATGCGATTGTTTGAATAAAATTTCATGCATTTAATAAAATCTTTATGAGAGATAGTCACCGTTTTTATGAACATTTTAGATCGCTTAAAGTACTTACAAGATTTCTATTTCTTATAAATTTAAGACTTTATTGCATGCATTAAATTTTAGGTATTCATAGTATTTCCGAAATGTCAATTAATTTGAATGTAACTCTGTATACAGGGTGTAACTTAAAAAGTGCTCACGAACCGTATAGTGCTATTCCGAATAAAAAATTGAGTCTAAAACTTATGAATCACTTTGCAATTTTTACAAATTTTTTTTAATTACACAGGAAAAAGAATGTCTAAAATCGATACGTAAGACAACTTTAAGAAATTTTTAAAAGTTTATCTTTAAGATAATTGATAAAGAAAACTAAAAAGTATCCTGAAGTTGGCTTATGCGTCGATTTTATTTCGCTTGTTCATCTTTAAAAATTAATATCTCGTTAACTATCGTGGAAAGTGGCAAAATGGTTCATAAGTTTCAGATTTAATTTTCGATCAGGAATATATAGCGCTATATGGTTCGCCTTTTAAATTATACCCTGTACGTAATTTTCATATAGACGCCTACTTTATTAATAACGATCTAATGTTAGTAATTATTATTATATTATATATGTATAGAGATATAGAGAGATAGATATAGATGTAGAGGAATATATATTTGTTGAGTATATAATTTTTCCGTATTCTCACGTTATACACTTGGAACTGTATTTGTACTCCCTGAACACGTACCTGCTCTTTTTCCGAGGCATTCTTTCGTTAGGTTTTCCGATCAAGATCGGAACTGAGAGCTGATATTAGCGTCAGAAGCAGGAGGAAGCGAATCACTTCTGTTCCCTTCGCGTTCACGGCGTTCCCCGCATCTTCGTATCGCGATACAGCGCAGATTCGTATCTGCGATTCCCTCTCGAAGCGTTTCAAACGTGACCGCGTGCATACACCCACGTATATCTACGTACGCACGCACCTGTATACGGATGCGCGTACGTAGGAATTTACAGATAAACAACATCGCGTACGCGCACACGGACCAGCAGCGCTTGCACGTACAGGTTTCATGCTGGTGCACCCTGGAAAAATTCCCCCGTAATTTTCTCGCGCTGGTATCGTGTTTCTTGTAATGATGTTACGGTTGTGCTGTACGCGCGGCGGGGTCCGTGAACTTCTTGCTTTGATCGATACGGCGTAGGAAAATCGGCGCTGGGAATTTCTCATTTATCAGAGTGCACGACGGGAAGACCGGCGGAAGAATCCGGCGTGAATGAACCGCAACAGGAAGGAGCATCAGGAATGACGTGATATCTTTGTCACTTGCCTAATTTAAGAATGAGCTCATTTATTTCTTGCTTTTCTTTACCTTTTGCTCAAAATGTATATAATAAAAATATCGGTTTTTGTAACAGTAAGAAATAATCTGGAATAAATAATTTTTATTACTACAGAAAAATATAGATCGGATGGTTCAGTAAAGCTTGCTGCGCGAGTTTGAAATTTATAAGTAAGATGATTTGATGATTCAACAAAGAAATTATGTCTGCGAACAATTACCATATAATATGATAATTCAGCTAATTCTTTGCTATAATGAAAATTACTAAGATAATAATTGTTTTCTCCATTGCAATAGCAAAAGTTTAGTCACTTCAACTAGCATATTTTGTTAAAAATTTTGATTTTTGCAGTGGATTGATTTTCGTAGAAAGTTATCTTTTGCTGTATTATCAAATTTATTATACTATTACAATAAATATGATCATCTATGTATAATCACTAATTTTATTCAGCTATATAGCTTCGCTAATTTAACATATATCGCGGCTAAATTTACTGAATCGGTGAATTTTTAATTGTTTTAACACTTTGTTTTCTTACGAATGTATACATAATCGTGCAAGCGATAACCGTGAAATAATTCATGAATAATAACCAATGCTTGAAACATGCGTATACAAAATTACATTTTCAAAGCGTACGAGTGCTTTCGAAGCGTACGAGATTATTTCTTCTGTTTGTTACAATCGCCCGTGTTCGTTGGTGAAATCATAAAAATGCAAATGTACGCGCATAAGTGCAAGCGAGCGGATGCGTTCATAATTGTTTCGCGAAAGAAATGCAGCCGACGCGGCTCTTACTCGATTTTATGAAATCCTGTAGAAGCCGACGGTACGTCGGGAGACATCGCGGGAAGATCTCGATGATTATCCGTACGCGCTTGTAATTTCCTGGCATTAACCCGATAGTAAATTCCGCGGTCGCACGAATTGTGCGAATTTTGCGGACGTGCGTACTGGCGAGCGCTACAATGAGACTATCGTCGCGTCAGGTTAATGCTGCTGATCATTAACTCGGAAGGAATTTGTCCTTGATCTGCACCGTTGCGGAAATACATTTCTGCATTTAACCTTTAAGTAGATAGGTAATTTAGAGATACGCAAGTTGGCAGGTGGAGTGCTTAGAATAGCCCAAAGAATTTTCAATTTTACAGTTAACTTTTTTACTAGTATATTACGTTGAACACTGAGAAGAGAAGTTACTGATTAAAAAGAAATATTAGTTGAGTCAATTAATAAAATAACGAGTTTTACAATATTTTTGTTGATATGACTCACGTATATTTAACCTAAATTTAAATACATAAATACTTGAATTAAATAATCATTATGAACTAAAAGTAACGCGTTTAGGCAAGTTAACAACTTTTTTTCTCAATGTTAAATTTACATTAATTATATCCTTATATCTATGAGATAGATGAATGTAAAAATGATGAGCTTTACCTGGGCATCTAGGAAACACTTTTTATTTTCTTCTTTAAGAATAAGAAATTTAAAGAAAACTGTACTGACGCGCGCGCGCACACACACACACACACACAAAATTATGGCCATCTCACCTGCTCACTCAAGGATTACTTCGTGGTGAGGAGACTCGACATTAACAGAACTCTCGGACTAATAACGAGACTAATCTTAGGGGTGCAAAAAGGGGAACATCACCGTTGCGGAAGATGCGAAAGAGAAATGTAAGAATCGCTTCAAACAGGAAGTACTATTCCGTGCCGCGCTAAACGAGATTTAATTGCTCGTGAAGTCATTATACTGTTACAAGTGCGCGCGCGCGCGCGCGAGCGTTTAATCAGTAACAGCGATTTGATCGAATTAAGACATTCAATGCCTCGAGCGCTTTCCCTTCTTTCATTTTTTTTTTTTTAAGTGCAAGTAATGATTGAAAGAGAGAGGAAGAGAGAGAGCGGAGAAAGAGAAAGAGAAGTACTGACGGTTCTTCATTTCTTAGTGTTCATTCCTATTCAACCACGCGTGCATAATAACGTCAAATTACATTGCATCGCGTAATTGTCAGGCGAAATAAGACAGTTTAACGGTTAGCAAGCTTGCAGACGAGTCTATTGTAAAATTGCAGTCACTGCACTTGGTTGCTTAGGATTATACTTGTATTCTCGTTGTTTGGTATTTATCGTATTATTAATGATATTGTATTTAGCAATATAATTGATATTTAGAAACAACCTATTACGTAGATTTCGAAAAAGATATTAATTTTTTGTGCTATCGAAATATCGATTTTCGAAATAACAATTTGTGCATAACGTGTTAATAATATAAAAGCTATTGAATGCGTATTCGATATCAATCATGATTGCTTGCTTCCACTGATGTGTTTTATGACTGAGCAATATCGCTGACATGAATTGGCGCATAAGAGAATTTATTTATAATCGAACGGTATTACTGGCTCTCTCATTCGGCCAATTTCGCCGTTGTCCCTCGTCCAAAACGCGACGTGATACGCCTTTAATCTCGCAGAGCAAAAAGAAACAGTCAACAGATTGAAAAAAAAAAGGGAGTGGTGTTCGCTCGCGGAAGCTAATTTCGTGGTGGTAATCGCCTGCCGGCGGATAATCGAACGTAAATCTCGGTATCGTCGAATGAGACCCGTCGTGATACAGTTTTGTTAGAGCAACGGTACCGCCGGAACGTTCGTCCCTTTTTTTATAACACTTTTTTACACAACGTTCGTGATTTGACTGTTATCCAGACCCGCCTAGGTAAAGAAATTTCGATGTTCGGTATCACGCAGGAATGCGCAAAAAAAAATTCAATCTTACGATTCGCATTAAAATATAATGTATTTTTTTAAGTAATTTATGTTTTAACTGTTACAAAAATTTATTACTAGTACTGACCACTTAATTATTTATTTTAAATGTTAAAAATATTATTAACAGTACTTTCGTTAACAATACTATAATATTAAATTTCGAAGGAAAAGAAATGAGCTGATAGAAGTGCAATAAAATTTTAAGATTTACGTAATTAATTCTTAACATAAAATTTATCATTTTAATACTCTCCACCTGGAAATGAATAGAATTGCCATCAATACGTTGAAATGTCAAATATTAATTAATATTCTTGTTACCTTTTGTCGTATCATAATTGTTTCTATGTTAACAGTAACGAATATTTGTATAAAATTTCTATGTCTTTAATTTGATTAATTTCATACTTTTGTCATTAATTTCCAAGTATCATTTTTTTTCGCTAAATTCTGCGTAATTAAAACAAATCAATCTTGAGCGAGTTGATAAAAGATAATGAAAGAAGGGAGAAAAATGTATATATATATTATCAAAAGTTTGACATATGAAATAAGTGAAATATAAGAGAGAGAGAATTGAATGCTAGTCGTGCGTTAGTTAATGCGGTAGTTCCAGCTTTGGGTAGTGCATAAGTTTCCATAGACCGATATTTCATCGTACGACAAGGCTTTTCAAGACTGTTGATTGGCTGTAAGACAGAAAGATTCTCGGATCACTACAGCCAATCAAGGCTTGAAGAGCCTTGTCGTCAGACACATGAAATATCGAGCATAGAATTGACGCAAATTTTCGAAAGCATAGTACGTACTGTGTATTTGACGTTGAGAATTAGCCGAAAAACAAATATAAATTTTGTATAAATATTAGTGAATTAACACAAAAATAATTACGTACGATAAAAAGTAGGCGAAATTAACAAAGAATATGAAACAGATGTCAAATTGGTGCCGACTCAACTAATCAATTTCTAGCCGAGTTTACATCATCTTTTCTCCTTTCCTGCCAAATTGTTTTCTTTGTATAATAAGTTTGCTTTCCATATTTTTGGAAACGATTAGCGTAGAGTTTTATTAAACGGGAAGCAAGGATGCAACGTTTGAGATGAGTTGTACCACGCGCCGTGCGAAGTTCCCTTTGGATGTTAAACGTTGAATTCGGAAGGGCAGAAAAGCAGACTCCGCTTTGTTACTGCCCGATGTGCACAAAGACCCGAAGGGGGGGTACTAGCGGGAGACGCGTCGGAATCAAACGGCAACCTGCGCATTGTGTGTGTCCGGAAGGGGCGAAGGAATTGGAAAAACGAGACGCACGGCACGTGAGCAAACGCAGCCACCACGACGCACGAAGACCTTCTCGAGTATCCACTTCGCGTCAAAGGGTCTGTCTGTCTTCCCTTTTCGTTCTGTCTCGCTCGAACAAACGTAGTAATCAAACCACCCGCGCCCCAATGTCATCTCCCTCCCTCGGCGCTTGTAAACAGAATCACCCTCTGAAAGGAGAATCAATTTCCCCGCGGGCGGGGGAGGAAAGAGTGAGAGGACCACGGCAGAAGGTTCGTATCCACCGGCAATTGGACTTGACGTTCTTCGTCCATTATCAATATTTGAGTGATGCTTCAGCGAAGAATTGATGGAAGAGCGCAGAAATGATGAAGAGTGGCGTGGAAAATGGTTATCGATTTGACGAATTTTGCGAGGTCCGTTGATGCTTGCCGGTTGATGTTTCGCGAGAAGATAATATATGGATTAATTTCCGGTTCTTCGGTGATAACGCTGAATCATGCTATCGACTTGGTCCTAGGAAATTAATAACACCCGTCGTTCGGGACAAGGTGACCACCATGGTCGCGATAAATCAGGAGATGTTCAACGGGCAGTTGCTACGCTAGGGTCTCACAGAACTTCACTTTATGGCAGTACAGTAAAATAGCGCGAAATTACCAGGAGCCGAGCATAATTCTCTCATAAACGTCCAAATGAAATAGTTACACTCGGTCGAGTACCTAGGCTTGTGCTCGACACCCGAGTAAATATACCTAATTCCGAACGTGCTCCATTCAAGATGACTGTGACGATCGTTCGCCATAATTTATGACTCGAGTTCAGGGTCGCGTGGCAGTAGACACGTTGGAAGGTAACTCTGTAGTTTTTATTTTCAATGGAGAATGTATGCACTCGATGAAACTGGAGTGTGTTGAGCAGGGAAACAATGCATAAGTCGCGTTTCAGTATGTCTCATTTGCTATTTCTCTTGAAATCCGATGTCACGAGCATCATACGATACGTGCATCGAAGATGTATTAGAGAGGATACATTTTGAATCGCTTCGTCATACATTCACGGAAACCTTCTGCCTTCCTTCCTTCCTCTCTCTCTCTCTCTCTCTCTCTCTCTCTTTCTCGCTCGCTTTCTTCTCTCTCTCTTTCCGTATGTCCGATATGGCGAGGATTTACTCTCTCATGAGAGATTTCGAATGCAATGTGATGTCAATGTGTTCTTCTCTGAGAGCGCATATGCGCCCACGTATGTGTGCCCAGTGTCTCCCATTGTAATCCAACCTGCCGGTATCAATCGAAATCAATGAGACCCGATGGGACAGCTGCAAACTAAACAGGAACTGTTCGGAAAGCCTCGGATTATACCGTCCCTCACAAGAATCCAATCGCCAATAATTGATATTTGATTCCGTATCCAAACATTTTCTGACATGCCATTAAATTGTTTCACAAATCTGCGATCGTATATGAATTCTCGGAATATTTCAGCAAATGGTTTTTATGATTGCTTGATATGCCATAGAGAGAGAGAGAGAGAGAGAGAGAGAGAGAGAGAGAGAGAGAGAGAGAAAGGGGTAAACTCAACGTGAGAGGAATATCACGAAAATAACAAAAAAAGAGAAAAATCATAAATGGATATTCGACGACCTGGCTTCCGCTTCCTGTCATCTACCCTCCCATATATGACACGAGTCACCCCTAAATCCGTATCTCAGCTTGAGATTAAAGTCGTTTTTCATATCGCGACCGCGGTGTTTCGACTGGTAACACATGAGAAATGGAATGTCTAAAATAATAGAACCAGTTGAAGAGACGTAAGAGAAGATTAAGTTTTTTCTATTAATAAAGCTAATAAAAACATATTGAAAAGATTTGATTATAAAAAATTCACAGGAACTGCTTATTATAAAAATTAATAAAAAAAATAACATTCGCAATTATATTAAACATTCCATTTTAGTCATATATTTGTAATATTAAGTTTATTAATTCAATATTTTTAATAATTTGTCGTATGTAAATAAAATCTTATTTTAATAATAATAAAAAAAAAAGAGTAAATGCAAGAATCGATTTTATAATATCGCAACGCGCTTTTAACTTATCTAAAATTAAAAGCAAGCCTCGATCAATTTTTTTTTTAAATGAGTATTTGATTATTAACGAGATATTTTTTTCCCTTCGTATCCGGCATTAATATTTATTGGGCCATTTACGAGAAACAGATGCTGGACGTATTCCAGCGCGGGGAAGATTCGATAAACTTCAACTCCATTGTCTTCTCCGTGCAAAAATTTATTCTCTGAAAAGAAGATTTGAGAGAGGAATAATTTGCAAACGTGCATTGTGGGTGTACTCCGCGCCGTCGGAGCTCTCTGGATGCTTTAAAAGCATCATCGTCCCATGCTCTCCAGCCAGCCCTAGCAACGCTATTGATTTCCTACATCCCCTGCGAGAACTATCTCGCAGAATTTACCCTCTTTCGTGAAAATGCGCCCTGCAAGATCATGATACTCTCCTACCTCGTGCAATAAAGCATCCGTTACGATTCGCCATAAAATTTCGCTTCACTTAAATGAGAGGGAAAAAATTTAGCAATGATTAAAAGAGAACTTTGAAAAAAAGAAATTAAGATTTTCTCGTTTTACGTTTCAGCTTGTTACAGGTTTCTTATTATAGATTTGTTATATCGACAACATGTCCAACATAACGAATAATTTTTACGATAATCTCACAAAACTTCTTATCTATATTTCCCGCAACGTGAATGTAACATGTGGTGAACAATGCCTACAAGACGAACCGATTCAAAATAACGTTTTTCCGTTATATACTCAATGCAATATTTGAATTCGTACTCTCGCTTAAGTATCAGATAAATTTGACATAATGATCGCAAAATGCAGTCGGCGTACTGAAAGTTATCTGTAACTCTGCATAATTGACAGTGATATACGGATCTCTGTTAATATTGCGGAAATAACATCGGGCCAGGTTACGTTTCCCAGACACGAATGAAACATTGTAAAGCGAGCCACGAAATCGATGATAATACAGGCGTCGCAAACGCGGGACGTTTATTCTTACTCAGAATCTGAAATACGTATTCGCGATAGCACGTGCAGCATGGAGCGTGACCGTTTTTCGCGTTATTTTAACGTTGGCAGCGTGCTCTGAGTCGTGATGTCGACGGCAAAACGGATCCAGGAAGAGGACTCTTCCGTCATATTCTACGTGCACCTCGCGATTGCAAAATGGATATCGCTATTCTTCTAATGTATACGAATACATATATTTGAATGTTTTTTAATAGCTTGAATGTCAATAAATTTTAATATATTTTATCTCTCCTCTCAAAGAATTGGAGAAATCATTCGAGAAAGCAAAAATTTGTCTATTCTTTTAAAATTAATTTTAAATGGTATCATAATAAAAAAAATACCGATGCTTGTATATTCTAAGCACTTTTTAAAGCAATCAACATGTACACAGAAAAAACGGTTTTGCAGAAATATCTAAAAATTTAGCTAGATCTAAAAATAATTTTACTGGACCATCAGAATAATTATAAAACACTCAAGATAGTTGTAACAACAAAATTTTTTGCACTATCGCTCATTACGTTTAATATAATAAGCGTTCATAGTATAATTATTTTGATAGTCTAACAAAATTACTTTCGAATCTGTATCTCTCTAACTAAATTTATTTAGATATTTTAGGAAGAATCGTTTTTTTTTGTGTATTTATATATAATTCTAAATAAAATTAAAACTGGAAAAGATTTAAATATACAAAAATGACATAAAAAATTATATATTATTCAACGAATTTCTTTATTTATCAAAAGTGCCTCGCGTCATTTCGTAACGCTTTCAATCGATATTTCCTATTTCCACTGATTTCTTATTATATATTTCAAATGGGGGGTGAATCTCAAAACGGTACCGGAATCACCGGTCTAGCTTGGGATCTTATCCGAATCGAACGCATTCGTTGCAGGGCGTGAAAAGAATTTTACATTGTGCTTACACATAAATTCTGATGTTTACGGTCAATCGGGGGATACAATCGCGGAGCCAGCCGAGGACACCCCCATCGCACGCGCATGTGTGTGCGCCGATGTGTTAAAGCGTTTCCGCGTGTACGCTCCCGTGAAGAGAGTCCGGTAAATATTTCGCTAGGTTTACACGCGACAGCGGCGACTTTACTGGAAAATCGCGGCCGATCGTTCCGTTTTTCCCATCGTTCTGCTGATCCACCGGTTCCCTTTTCTCGCTCTAGTATCCAGCCGGCCGGGAGGTCCGCATAATATCTCCATTTACCGAAGCGACGATGTGCGGTACTGGCCGCGCGTTTATTTACGAGACGGGCGTCGCAGTTAAATCGCAGATAGCAAGGCAGATTTGCCTTGTGCCGACAACGGTGCTTCTCGCCAGGAAGAGACTCCTTAGAACCTTGATCAGGACAAGGCGAAGAAAGAGAGTGCGGCACGGTCGGCACAAGTCGAGGACTCGCGCTGACTACGCGCTTGTAATATCTGACCTATCCGTCCGTGAGAGTCGCTCTGTAATCTCATCTGGAACGGGATCGTGTCGACATCTCGCCGGTGAATCGCAATGTCGATACGTAACGTCCGGCGACCGGAGTCACCAAGTTCACCGCACGGCAAATGTCGCAAGGCCGTTCGTCGACTTGTTGACCGCTCGGAGTAATATCGGAAGATACGTCTCTCGGCGAGCGGCTGGTTTCTCCGTGGAGCATTGAGATAAGATGCATATAACGTAATCAAGAAGAAACAGTTACTTATCTCTTTGTCGAGAGTCTGTAATATATTTCACTCTTCATTGCATTTCACG
>NW_017305705.1:2141650-2146213 GCF_001594115.1 Trachymyrmex septentrionalis
TAACGTAATCAAGAAGAAACAGTTACTTATCTTTGTCGAGAGTCTGTAATATATTTCACTCTTCATTGCATTTCACGTAGAAGTATTTTTGCTCCAAAAAAGGATTGTTTTTTCAATTTGAAAAAAATTTTTTTCCAATTTTTAATTATTTTTCGTACATGTCAACTGAAGAACTGAGAAGAAGACAATCGAAATGTTTCCGAGAAATTTATAGATAAAGAACTAGTTTCTAATTCTTAATGTATGTTGTAATAAACTAGTTTATTTTTAAAGATCTAATAAACGTTGCTCGTGTTTTTTGCTTTTAATTACTAATTTTGCTTAGCAATCTCGAGCTAGATATTTTACATATTTTAATTTATTGTTTTTTTCTTTACAACTAGATATTTGGAAAGAATTAAAGAGTTTAATAGAGTGAAAGTTTATTATATTACAATATATTATATAATATTAAAACTTAATAAACAATAATGAGAAAAAAATCGACCGAGAAATGTTTAACATAAATGAACGAAGTAGGTTGTATTTAGTCAATTGTAATATTTTGGTACTTAATAATATTTTTGTACAAATTTTATAATTTCCTGTTGCCATATTTCAAGTTTTAAGATTAACAAATAATCAGCGGAAATTTTGTAAAATTTACAAAAATATTAGGCGAGATCCACTTTTACCAAATATAGCCTTCTTCGTTTATTTGTATCCCAGTAAGCAAGAAACATTTTGAAACATTCCAGCAACATTGCTGCAATGTTGTTGGAATGTTTAAAAATGTTTCTTATTTACTGGTTGTTGAAACGCAGTGCTATGAAAGTAATTTACACATATAAACGTTACAAGACCATTGGGTTCCAAGAACTCCAAGAACATATATTTTAACCGAATACGTTTGGTCACCATGTACCGTTGTATACCACTATATTGCATCATTCTGAATTTTCGACATCATGTTAAGTGCAGCCTACGCATTATGTCCAAATGTGATTAGCGGCACGATGACAAGAACGGTATCCTTTTCAGTTTTATTAGATAATTCCTACGTGAGTTGGTGTGGTTTGTTTTGTCATAACTTTGACGGTAATAGAATCGATGCTTGCCATCAATGTGATGTTCACGACAAGATGATTTCATCGTTTACGTATACCACGGACTCGATCGAACTTGAATTTTATGATCCCCGTCTGTAGTACTTTCATGTCAAGCGCACAACAATCGCGATATCTGCATCTGAATGGTTCTAAATCGTCGATAGACGCTTTCTGCGAACGAGTCAACGTTACATCAGTAAAATTTTTTTAATTATGACAATTGGTACATATTACTGTAGGAAATTAGTAACGAGGATATAATAAAAAGTTTTGCGTATTTTCATTAATCGTCGATCTTTCTCAAATTAGAAGATATGATGTGTCTCGAATGTCAAATCTACCAATTATTCCCTATTTATATTTCCCTATTAATACCCTATTTTGTAATTTTTAACAACGACAATGTCGATATCGTTATGTGTCGTTTCGCAGCTTTTTCACCATATAAAACAGGGAGTTTTCGCAATAACGTGATACGGTGAACGCTAAAGTCACATATTATGCTTTTTGTGGTTGTTAAGAAGGAGATAACTCGATCTTGGCCGTTCATCGTATTTTAATAAACGGTATTGCAAAAACTCCCTAATATCTGCGCAATGACACTGTAACGATATCAATACTGTCGTTAAGAGTCACAGAATAGAGCAGCAGTCGTGAATTCGAACTGTTGCGAGCCATCACAATATCATCAGATAAGACGCAATGATTGCCTGACGTTTTCGCGGTCGCGAAAAGTGTATAACAAAGATCAGGGGGAGAAACGATCTCACCGAGCGGTGGTGAATGAGGGAGAAAGTGTAACCGATCTCCGAGAGTTCGAAATCGAAAGTAATTTCCTTGGTCTCTCACTCTTTCTCCGCCTCCTTTCTCCTTTCTACAGAAGCCCACGATCATTCTTTCTCCCTGACCGAGATCCAGGTCAAGTTCACTGTCTGTGCTCGACAGTGTCTTTCTCTCTTTCTCATTTCACTTTCTCTCCTCTCGTCACCCTACTCTGCGCCCGTCTGCTCTCTCTCTCTCTCTCTCTCTCTCTCTCTCTCTCTCTCTCTCACTCTCTTTCTCCCTATCACTTTCTTTCTTCCGTGGTACACTGCTCGATCTCTGCTCTCTCCGCTTATGCAAGAGGCATTACACCATCGGCGGCAATTTCATTCGTACGTCGTGACTCCGACAAACGCGGTCGCGGTGAGTTATTATGTCAGTGTCAATGGCACCGATCTTGTGAGAGAAAGATCCCGATAGTTAGCGAGTACCAGTTTCGTCGTCGTACGGTTCGCTGAACCGAATTCCCCTCCTTTAGCGTTCGATGAGCCAAGGTGAACCAAGGTGAGGCGAGGTGGATACATCGTCTCGGATATCTCTCACGAGGTACATCGTGCAGGGCCTCGCTGGTCGATGTTTTACGGCTGCTCTCGTCTATCCGATGAACTCCTCTCCATCGTAAATATGGACGATGCACTGTACAAACGTATGAATAGCGGTTGAGAGGAGGGACAGTGTCGGTTAACTTCCTGGACATTGTTCAGGTTTATCGGCAAACACAGACAATTAACGATCGTTCGGTTCAGAATTTTTGTATGTTTTGGAAGAAGAATATGACGCAAATATCTTGCAAGGACGCGGAGGATATAATCAGATGAATTATATAAGATATATTGTAGGCTGTGCTGTATCAAATCGGAGAATAAAACCTTTTCGAGGGTTCTTTTTTTTGAAAAGAAAATAAAACGCATAGCTTCATGCCGTTAAACTAACTTTGCATAGTAATTATGTGTGCAGTGTGTATCTCAATCTTGTAATCAAGAAATCTGATAAATAGACCATCGATTTGCAATTAGATAAGCGCGCGTAGCAAATTGCTTTACATATACGATCTTTCTAATTACATTCTTGATGAGATCATCTTTAAAGTCATCCTTTCGTAGAACGTGACTGCGTTTCTGTGGATTTTATCAACCTTTATGCGGTCGATTTAACGACCACATGAGAAGGAGACTCGGGGGAACGATTCAGGGAAATAACGTTACTTCGCTGTAACACATACAAGGCATCCCATATAAAAATCGATAAAAAGAAGCACGTCTTTTCTCACAACGGGAATGAATGGAGGTAGAGATTCGGTGAAGATTTCACCGTAACATTTTTTCTCGGAACGACTGGAGAAACGTTTTTTGGTCCAGCTGCGAATTTACCTTCATGTTCATCGATGTAAAGGATTGATAGTGAGTCAGCGGATTGTATTTCCGATGTCATTGTTCAATTTTTTCGTCGAATTCCCAAATAGATTAATATCACTTATTTATTCTGCTTCTCGGCAACAACGTAATCGAATCACATTAGTAAAGAAGAATTAGAAATTAAATTAATGTAATGATAAGAATAAAGAATCTTGAGACTACTGTTTTCAGTCGAAACGCCTATTTGTAGATGCCTGATAACATATGTAAATTTGCAAATACATTTATTAAGCATCAAGATAATTCACTTTGTCCGAAAATAAGGTTCTTTTTCTTATTCCATCTATTCATCTAAATTTCACTTTAATTGCATAAATGTTATCAATGCAAATATATACAAATTGTTCGTTTTTGTACGGATTTATTAAAAAAGACATTAATTTATAAATTCCAAAGTTAATCGATACTTCACATTCTGATTTCTTTCCGATCATTTCGTTTTCGTGCTGGTATCTGATTTCAATTTCCGAAAGCTCGGAGGACGAGCGTTGCGAGCGAGAGTCCGCGCAGCAGATGCACTCGCATCGAGCCGCGTAGCGCGAATGCGCGTATCCACGACGGGCGCAAATCGCAATCCGCCGTTTATGCGCATTCGCGCTTGCGCATCGCTGCTCCCGCGGCGCGGCGACCGACCGCGGTGTCCCTTGTCGTCGTCCTGCTCCTCTCTGCTCCGTTCGCCGATGACATCTAATACGTTCAGGACAATTCGCGCGCATCCATTCGCGAGCCGGACAGCGAGGATGCCGCTGAAGAGAAACCGCTGGACAAAAGGTATATATCCTTCTATTCCGTGCCGATACTCAGGACATTACACGCGTTAGTCCTGCGGACATGCCGTTGGTGGTCGAACGCTGAGAAAAAGGGGAAGAGGGAGGACGAAAAAGAGAAAGATGAGAAGGAGGGGAGTACGAAAGGAGGGGAGGGAGAGGCTGGAGTGAGGAAGAGGTAACGTGAGAGAAGAAGAGAGAGAGAGAGAGAGAGAGAGAGAGAGAGGAAACGAAATAGAGTAGGAGACAAAATGTGCGCGAGAGGGAGCAAGAATAGAAGAAAAAGAGAGGATGCTCTCTCCGGTGTGTAGCCTGCGGGTACATATCTCCTCGCGTTGCTCCCCCGCCAATCCGCTCGCGCGGCGTGGGGCGAGTTTAAGGTAGGGGGCCGTACGACGCGCACGGCGGTGGTGGCGGTGGTGCGCTGCGTTGCGCTGCGCTGCGGCGGCGACGGCGGCGGCGACGGCGGCG
>NW_017305705.1:2146308-2171997 GCF_001594115.1 Trachymyrmex septentrionalis
GAGAGAGAGAGAGAGAGAGAGAGAGAGAGAGAGACTGAGAGAAAGAGAAGAGAGAGAGAGAGAGAGAAAGAGAGAAAAAGAGGGGAGAGAAAGAAGAGAGTAAGCTCTTACGCTCGCACGCGCTCATCGAGGGTGCGAGAGAAGAGCCCGGGTTCCCTTTGAAAGACGATCGTCGCATCGCGGCTCCGGAGCGAACACGTAGATTTGCCGTAAATCTGCGGTAGAAACGCGTCCAATACGGTGCGAATAAACTAAATCGACCGTGCATCGAGAGGAGATCACGTCGCCGCATCGAGCCGTCAGGGTCGTCCGCTGTCGACGACCGTGCTGGATAGGTAAGTGATCGTGAAGAGTACTTTAGTGCCGGTTTTCTCCTCGGCCGGTTCCTGAGGGTGGATAAGTGATTAAGCGGGTTGGTCGCGCCTCCTTCGATGACATTCAAGTGATCAAGATCAGTGATTCTCGGTTGCACGCGGCTGTGAAGGGCTGTCGTAATCGTCGCCGACGTTATCGTTGCCATGGATTTTATGAACTGTGATGATGTGCACCACCAAGAGAATGTCTCGATCCCCAAGTGATACGAAAGGATAGATTTAGAAATTTGCAGAAAATTCGGATGTTCTGAGAAGGGTATAATAGTGAAGTAACTCTGTTGCATGGAGAATCTTTCTGCACCTTGTGTTGCCGGATAAGAATTTCGTTTATCATGCGTGATTAAGTTATATTAGAAAACAAGGAAATTTATTAGATAATTTAGAATTAGAAAAAAATTGTACATTTTCGAATTTTTAGATGTTTTACATCTGTATCTTTGCCGCTTTTGCAGCAAACATGGAATCGTAAAATAATAATTAATTTTCTATTAAATATTTCACTTATGCAGGAACGGTTGTTTCGTTAATATGTAATTAGGAACGATCGACCACTTATATTACAAATCGTACAAATTGATTAAAATATATCGATTCTTACAGTTGAATGAATAAGAAAAGGTTAAGGATGGGAGACGCAGAATCAGTCGCAGAAATAATTCCTTCTCTCACAAGTCGCGTGAAAATGGACCGAGAGTCAAACCGAAAAGAGCCGGTCCGTAATTAAATAATCAAGGCGGGGCGTACAATAGGTATGCGTGTCGACTTGTAGCCAATGAAGGAAGTCAGACGTGCACAAACACTTCGTACAATTAAAAGACAATATTTGAATATCGAGTCAATACATAAATATCAAGGAACACTTCCGTTCCAATCCGGAAGATCATGGGATAGAATAGATCATCGCGAAGAAACAGTACGAGAGTAATTTCGCAAATTACAATCTCGGAGATGATATAATTGAAATGAAATATATTTCATACAAAATTTATTCACGCGAGACCGATTGCAATTTTTTTTGGCAAAATCTAAACTTGAAATCGCTAAAAAATTCTAAAAATCTTTTTCGAAATGTGACTATTGAACTCTTTGCAGTGTGCTCCTACATCCACGGGATCAATAACCGGAAGTATATCGATTTTTTAAACGAGACAACTAGTCGAGGAGAATTTAAAACAGGCCGTACAGTCCTACGTAATGAGTCACAGAAGTACTGATGGGGATCGGAATAATAGTCCCGTGCGAGAGAGCGACGAAAAATGCAAACTATAAGAGGAATCTACGAGGACCTCCTCGGCCCCTCTTTGTATCTGTAATTGGTGTAGACTGTCTTGGGGTTCTTTTCGATAATGATGAAGAGAGAGAGAGAGAGAGAGACGCACGTGAATAAACGGGACATTCTTGTGGTGGATCTCCTCTTAATCTCATGGAAACCATGGCGGCGATGACGACGACGACGATCACGGCGACGACAACGATCGGAAATTCTGCATGACGCGGCGCCTCGCGTTCGAGCACGTGCAACCGCTGTTGCTGTTACATTCGCGGTCGATTGTTGCTATTTTCCTGACGACACGCCGCGATCTCGTCGTTCGCGAAGCAATCTTGCTTCACGCAAAAACGAACGGTCGGTAAATCCGTCACGGTCGACGTGCGTCCGATAGCTCGCCTATCGCGTAACGATCAACGGGCGTGATATATTAAATCGCCTTTCAACGGAAACGCGAGGTTTCCAATGAACAGTTAACTCTGCATATCGACCGTAATAACGCTGCCGATCCTCGGCAGCCTCAACTGCGATGTTGCATTTCTAATACGCAACACTAGTTAGAAGGCTTACTTGTCCGCGTCGCTACCGTAACGCTGAATGTTAAAAGAAATGTTCCTCTCGCAGGAACATCTAGTCTCGCTTTTTATTTCTTAATCTTCAGCTACGGCTATATGTAAACTGCAACTAAGTTTCGAAGCATTATGTTTGAACAAAACGATGCAAACGAATCGCTTTATAGCGATTAATAGAGGGAGTCTCAAAAGTAGAATCTCACTCCAAAGAATGAAAATTCTGCTTGTTTCGGAAAAGAATGATCGAATTTTTCAATCTTTATCAGAGAAATCTTATCCCTTAGAGATTCCACTTCAAAGAACTTAGAGAGAAGGTTCAAAGTTTTTTATATCTATAATTTAGAATCTTATGATACCAATCTCATAAATTGTACAACCATCTCAAATTTTCGCATCAAGTTTGAAATAACTCATTGCTGTAGTCGAGTTAATATCGTGTATGATTAATCATTAACTTTATAAATACATGTTCCATTATTTGTAATAACATTGTAAAATTCGTGAATAAATTTCGCTTTTTTCCACTCTATCAAGTAATTGTTTGACATCATATTTATTTGAGATTTAATCATTAAATTGTTTAACTCGATTAAAAATTAAGAAGTGGAAATATTCAATGCTCGAGCGAATTTGATTTATAAGAGAAAAATAGATTCCGCAGAATCTGTGCATAAAGAGAAATACCGGGAATACGTTAACAAAGTACTCATTATTGAACGTTAATTAGCAAGATCAACCTGTGTCCACAACGATGCTCGCGCGCTTGTTAGGTAGAACGACGAAAATGAAACGTGGTAATGGAGTGTAAATAAGAATCGTGTCTCGGCAGACACGTGATGATCTAGGAAGGGCAATAACCGAGAGAGAGAATCCGAAGTTCGTTGGTCCACAGGTATGGTAGACGGTGAGAGCGTCCTTAAGCCGCTGGATGATTATTTTGCGATCAACTCAGCCTATCAAGAAGTTGCTGCTGTCGCGCAAATTCTTGATAGGACATTTGCTGTTTTCTTTCTGTAAAAGTACTGTTAGCCTCTTACTTTAATTAAGACTTTGCTTGCATATATTTCTTATGCATTACTAATTTTTCCAGTGCTACACTGAGAAAAAAAACTCTGAGATATAAAATATTATTAGGTACGAAGAATCGCCTTGATTGAAAAGTGTCTGGTGGAATTAATTGAAATTCTAGTTGAAAATGGACGAATTAGAATTTTCTGATTAAATCTGCTAGAATTCTAATTAAGATAACCCGGAGTTCTAATTGAAATAATCAGAATCTTTTGATTCGTCCATTTTCAGACATTTTTCTCAATGTAACACTTGATTGCTTACATTTTCTTTCGATGAGTTTCATTTTTTACTCGGAAAATCTTTCGTTTAAATTAATTTTCTTCCTTTTGCATCTGCATACATTACATTTAATCACAAAAAATTATCTTGCAAATTAAATAATTTGAGAGATCGAAGTTTATATCATCAATATGAAAAATCAAATATCCCATCTCTAAACTATCAAGCTTTTAATGTTACATTAAATGCTGTGTGAAATGTCGTACGTGTCTTCGTCAGGCCCGTTTTAGATTCTCGCTTGACCGAGCACTCGAATCGCACGGATATTCACGAAACGGTAAAAACGAGAGAAGCGAACGGTGTGTGTCGAAGCAATGTATTCGTCATGAGCATACGCTACAATAAGTTTCAAAAGGACGAGGCGCGTGTCGGATCGTCGCCGTCGCTCGACTTTGAATGACGGACGCTTCACGTGACTTTCAAAGCGATCGATCGTTGAGCGTATTGAGCCGATAATCTATCCGATAAACAGTGTTGCGGATAAAAAAAAAATAACAACGAGAGAGACGCTTGGACGGCCGTCGGCCTCCGGTTATAAAAGAACAGCGCGTTACAAACAACGTGTATAAAAATATCGAGTACGTAGGCTCGTTCCTGCAGCGCGTGAAATGAGCTCGCGAATTCAATCGGACGCATCAATTCTTCAGTCACGTAGGACAATACCGTAGAAATCGGATGGTTTTGCTGAATTTAACGATACTTTAACAAATCGATCGAAATCCTGCGGGACGATGACCCACGCTCTACTGCAGACGAGACAAAATAGGAATGTGCGAAAATATCAAATTTCCAAATGGCATTTCCGCGCCTGAAATGCATTTGGTGTGTACCTCCGATCGATAAATCGAGTTGGACATTCAGTCGTGAAATATGGATGATAAATTATCAGCTTTCTGTTATCCGTACAATGAGGTGTAACACTGCTCTAGACACGAAGAATTTTGAGCATCACGTACGAGAGTCGTGCTCTATCGACTGTCGCGGTATTACAGACTGCATCTAGTACGTTCGCGGCCGTCACTAAATATTATTACGCGAAACACTTGTTCATTCTTCTTGACGTTTTATCAACGCTTTTTTTCGTCTTCATTTTGCTCATTGAAACAAGCCATACAATGTTTAAACTTCGAATAGTTTCTCTCTCGTCTGATCGATGTATCGCGAATGCGCGTCCGGTCGAGTACTTTTTATTCCGCGTGTGTTCGACCGTTCTTCAATATCGAATGCGGTTTATGACTTCTGTCCGGTAACCAGTCGTGTACTCGATAAAAATCGGCTACTCGGTCTCAGTGAGATCGGAGGGAATTTCAATGCGCGCATGAATCGCCCCAACGCTACCTTGGGACTCGTCCCACGTATAGTGCACGACCTCACGAACGGTTTTCAGAACGCTAGTCGGCATATAGGCGCGGTTTGATTTCCTCGTTTATTCGATACTGTTACAAAAAAAAAATACTTTACTAGTACTACGATACAATGTATCTTCTCGAAATAATTCTTTAACTCGTATCTATTAATTGGATTTATAAAAGATATACCTCTTTAAATTATATTTAAATAAATGTTTTATTTTATGCTTCGCGCGATTCTTTTAGCATTACAATAAAATATTTAAATAACACGTAATTAATTCTATACTAAGAAACACAATGCGAAATTACGTTGATATAAAATGTATAGGTATAGAAAGTACGAGAAAAATTATTGTACTAAAAAATGATAAGCATTTCTATTTCACAGAATGGTTTTATTATAAAAAATTATTCTCCAATACTCTCTATTTATAAAAAAAAGGTTTAAATAATAATTTAAAAAATTTGTTTGAATATGATTTAAAGAGATATATTTTTTATAAACCCGATTAATTGTCTACGAGTTAAAGAATTATTTAGGAAAGATATATAATATTATATTGTAGTACAATATTAAAATATTTTTTTAAAGAAATAAACACAAAATTGCGTGAACATAGGCGTTGTATAAAAGTGAGGAATTATGTCACTTTGGAGGTCACGCACAGTTGAACTCGGTTAGGCGGTCGATGGTTTGAAATACTTTAGACATGCCTTTATTTCAGCATAAACGAAAATAAAGATAATATGTTACGTTGTGGATTTTATTTTTTTTCTTTTTTTTTTTAAGCGAACCATGCATTGTTGGCCTAGTTCCGCTAATAATGTAAAAGTACCTGTCAGCCGTCAGAATTGTCACCGACAACTGGTCGGTGACCTGTCTGCGTCTCTCTTCTTCGCGACACGCGTCTCTCTGTTCCTTCTTTCACGGCCTATCCTTTCTCTTCGTGAATCAGCATGCAAACAGGGACAGGAACAGGTCGCGAATACGAGTGCACGCGACTCGCCGATGGCTTATCCACGAAATAATTCGCGTCGACCTAGTAGCGATAAATTATGGGCGAGACGACAGCGCAAATAGACATCGCAGGTATACTGCTACTGAGCATACTAACGAATACTATATAACCGTGAGATATGGGCCGATATGCTATGTAGATCGTCGTGTTAGCGGCCTACTACTAGCAGGTTGCCGCTGATGTATCCGCTCATATCGCGCACGATTACTCTCTCACGACTGTAGAGGTGGGTCTACCTGATATGGAGAATTAATCTCCATTGGTAATCGGGTTTTCGTATAGTAACGGTAAATTATCCGTCCAAGCGCTTAGCCGTTGCGCTCTCGCTGCTCTTCGTTACCGTTGTATGGTTTTGTAATTAGTCGGCTAATTCGTCGTGTGGCACGATATTGCATTATCACGACCGATAATTCGATACGTTCGACCATTCTGAAGAAACACGAAAAAAAAAAAAAAAACGAATTTAATCTAAAAAAGTAGAGCGTGACTGTTACGCACGGGAAATCCCCGCAGAACGCTGTCACTCCTAAACGCTCGTGGTCCTCGCCTACCCACAACTTCCTACGATTGTTGTTAGAATATTCGCACGATTATCCCTTGCGAGGTAATCGAGATAGATATCCCGGAGAACGAGCTAATCGAAAATGATGTAACGCTCAGTCACGTTCTATTTTCTTCCGTAACAACTCGCCATTTATAGATAGAAAATGAGAAACTCATCAAGTTTCTTTCATTAAGTTTCAAAGACATAAATGTAGCTAAGAGAATATCATTCGTAGACAGTTTAATTAAAAAGATGTGATAAACGTAATAATTTTTTAAGACTCTAAATTTATTTAAAAAACTGATTATCTACAATATCGTTTGTGAATTTGGGTAATTCTCTTTGTTTTGTCGATTCCATTATAGCGCGTCCTGTTGATTTGACGAAAACGCTCGCGACGCTTTTAAGTCCGAATTTTATCAGAATCATCATTTGTCTTCGACGAAGAAGATGATTCCGCCGGCCTTGCGATAACCCTTTATTTTTAACTTTCTTGAACACTTGCTCGTTCTCGCGGAAAGAGGAACTGTCGCTTAACGAGCACAATCGTTAATCGTCCTCGTGTGGTATATAGGCGAAAGTCGCTCGACCGTGAAGAACGAACTCTGAAACTCGTGGCGTTCGTACCCTCGATCTATCTATTCTGGTGCGCGACGAAGCCACGACCGTTGTTGCGCGTGACAGCCATTCCGAGATTAATAACGTCGAAGAATCTCACCTTCTCATTCTGCCTCTCATTGGCGAGAGGAGCCTTCATAGTTTCGTCGACTCCTTCGCCACCGCGGCGGACGACGAAGAGCGGAGAGGAAAAAGAAAAGAAGAAAAAAAAAGCACGAGGAAAAGGGGGCAAGGAAAGAGAGAAGGGCTGAGAAGAAAGGAGAGAGAGCAACGGGAGGAAACGCCGGCCTAGTGGAACACGATCTTACCTTGATGAAGACCATTTACGGAGCCTTGTAATAAGATAGTAACAGACTGCGGCTCCTCCTCGATCGTTCTATCTCGAACGTATGAAGAATAGCAGTTCGCCTTCTTCTCTCATTTGCTCTTCCCTTCGTTTCCTTGTCCTCCGCCGCACTACGCCGCGCCGCGTCGATCTGTTCACTCGTTCTCTCTATCTTACTTATTTTGTTCTATTTCATTTCGTTTCGCTACATTTTCTAGCCTTTCCTTGCTAGACCATGTCCAGCTGATGGCCTCAGAGCGCGCCGGCTGACACTCGGTGGGGTTTCCAGAAAAATATTGAAGTACATAACAAGATTCGCGAGAGAGAAAGAGAGAGAGAGAGAGAGGGGGAAGGGAGGGAAATCAAAGAGTCTCTTCCGGGTCTCGGAGTCTCGGAGGGTGACGAGCGCAGCTCGATTCCGAGAGCTCAATGCCGAACCATATCGCGCTGATTCAAACATTGATATCAATGCAATTGGTCCGTTTTCAATTGCAGGCACGCACTCAGTAACCGTAGGTACATATCACAGCAATGATCCCTCGTCATAATTGAGGATCATTGAGGATGTACCTAGCGATTGCTCGAAGTTGCGGCATTAGATCGTCCGGTCTCCTGAGATATCAGCAATCGTCATAAGGATATGAATCCCACAATAATCGCTCAATCGTCCAGGATATATCTCTAGCAGTGATAGATATCAAATATACGTTTCATCATTTTTATACAATACGGACTTGATCTTCTTCGTTATTAGCATATTGAGTAGCTGAGCTAACACGGTAGTGGGACACGGACTGACCGGGATAAGACAGTCCATCACGAAGCGTTCGTGCCACTTTACGCCGCGGACTTAACGACGTGCCGTTTCGTGGGTGTCCCCGGCGGCGATTATCGTTCCAAGGCTGACAACGTACGAGTCTCGTCGACAGGATTTGTCGTTCCGCGAGCCCGCCTCGGAGCTATGGGCCTACAACTAGCGGTCAGAAGTCGGCGGAGATCGTATCTCGCGTCTACACCGGGTAAGACAACTCCACTGGCAACTAACACACTGGTTGTGTGGCTGGCCCCTCGTGGTTCACGCGGTCTCGCATCCGGCTCGCCATCGTTACATTATTTCCCGTGCGCCTTGTCCCTTGGAAGGTGATCTTTACTGGCGTGTAGCCGGGTGCACTAGCAGCCTCACTAGTGTACTATTTATTTATACAGAGAAACGAAGGTGTTCCCCTGCACCTGGGGTCCCCCTGCATAGGTCACACTGACGTTCCGTTGTATGCCTTGAGCACGAGCCGAGCATGGTCGTCACGCTCTTTTACTCCATCGATCCTTCGACACCTGAGGCTGCATACGTGATTGTATCTTTAAACGCGAGAGTTTGATTCACGAGGAATCTTTTACGAAGCCCATTCTTAATTATTCTTCATTTTATAATGGCCGGAAATGCTTGCTACTCTTGCAAGCTTTGCATTGTTTGCTCTTATCACAGATAATATGTATTGTACAATATAAACTAAACATTTCCTGATTTTAACATCTGAGTTCCATTATAAAGAATGGAATCAGCATTTCTCTTCAATATTTGATACCTTAGAGATAAAGTGAGCGATACAATTTAAGCTACTTCATTCTTTCTAAATCGATAGTGACAACTTCATAAAAATGTGCAGTCTATTTTTATTACGTCTTTTTCTTAGATGCTTATGCTATCTTTCTAAGATAGCATATGTTTTATAAAATTTCCGAACCGAAAAAGAATAACGTGAAATAATATCTTAAAGATAATTTAATCTTCCCCGTTACGTTACCAGAGATTAATTGGGTTTAGAAAAGTTAAATAAAAGTCACGACACGTTCTTCGGACTTTCGCACACACTCGTGAGCGCTTCCTAGAAGTTAAGAATCGTTCAGCTATCGTCCTGCACTTCCTTGTACTGGTTTCCTAGTCGGGACGTCGTGTCCCGATCTGGTCGATCTGGAAACCTCGTATAAGAAATCACTCTCGTGACTCGCTAAGGCCATCGAGCGTGTTACTTCGGTAAAGCCCAGGCAGGCACAGATGCGCGTGTCTCCTCTTGGCAGGGTACAGAATCACCGTTTCTTCAAACGCGCCTTCTGCCCTCGCTGTCCCGTCATTATGGTTCCTTCACCTCGGTATTACGCGGAAATCCGCACAGCGAGGTTAATCTCTTTATGAGATTTTCCGAAACATTTACCGTAGAATTAGTATTTGACAAATCTGTAATTATGACGTTCTCGTAATCCTCTTGCTGTGAGTAGGCGCGCTTTATCAAATTCTCATATCTGCAATCGGAAAGAATAAGGAAGAAAGAAAGGAAGGAAGGAAGGCGTTTGCCAACATTGAATACATTTCCACTGTGCGGCTGAAATCCGAAAGACTTTCCCATGGAACATTGGTGTTTGTTCAAGGTGTCGATTCTCCGCTAAGTGGCGTGGCACCCCGACGTTAAAGGATTCCGCTTTTCCGGTTCATACGGTACATGACGCTCTGCACTGCCGCGTCGCGTCGCGCCCAAAGCAAACTCGGCTGTGTTTCAGGGATTCCGTGTAAACGCAAGGCAAACAGCGATGAACACTAGGACCAACTTGGATAGTTTTCCGATGTGTATACAGGCACATTAAGGGCGAAGGAAAGACTTCTGCTCCCACACGTCGTCCGCTCGTTGCGGGGAGACACGCTGTTATGACTGCCATTATTATTGCAATTACTTCAGTACCCCTATACACGCGATGCACCACATGTATTTGCATGAGATTCTGCGCTTCTGCTGGGCGTAACCGGCATGCCGAGATAGGCTGTGTTTAAGGGAGATAGAACTTGCGTAGGTATACGAAACTCGCGTAGGTATACGTCTTAAAAACTGACCGTACTAACGACGGGGCGAATTCCTTACGAAATGTAATCAGATTTTCTGATCTGTGTTTGAGAATATTAACCATAAATAATTGAAAAATATATAGTGCGGATAGGTATAGATAAGCTATAGGATTAGCTAAGACAGGAGTCCATGAATTTGTTCGTCTGGAAAATTACCGCGGTAATAATCTTAGGCGCGTCCGGCTTGCAGGCCTGCTTTTACTATTTTCTTGAGAATTATGGGCCGCGGTTCATAGAGCCCGTATGCTTCGCATCGCGACGTTATCGACATCTGCTAATAATTATTGTACTGTACAGGAGAGACATGTTTATGTCACGCAGACTCATTATATTTGGCAATTATATGCCATATAAATCAGAGATATATGTACGCGACTGACAATTTCCGCATTCGATCCAATGGCGCGAGCATGTCGGCAAATATTTGCGATTACTTATCTGCGATCATTCGCGCTTCGTGTTTCTTGATACTTTTTCTGCTTGGTCTTTCCATTATAGTATTTCGTTGAGATTCAAGGAGACTTTAAGATAGACTCTTGAGAGTGCACATAAGATAATCTGCGATACTTGGAACGTCGGAGACAATACTGAATGTACAAATAATCGTGCAAGTTTATCATTTTGCAGAATGCATTATATAATATCATGATCGGAAGAAACTTCCGAAAAAATTTATTTTACAAACGTAATGTATTTATCCATTTATATTTATCGTAAATAATAGAGCACTTGAATCAGTCATTTTAGAAGTTTTATAAATAAAAAAATATAACTTTTGGAGAATTGAAGAAAATGTTTTAATTTTTACAACTGTAGTACTAAAAGTAATTAAAAATATATAAAAAATGTCTCATTGTTTTATAAATTAAGTGAGTAGAACATATCACATTTTAAAAACTTATTTCCAAAAAGAAAATTAATTTAAAAAATGTTGACTAATAGTGTTTTACTGTTTTTCAGAAAAATTAAAAATTATTTTTTCTTCATTATTGAGCACATTTTTAGAATTTAATACAAGAACAACACAAATCATCATAAGTCATTGTTTCTCACATAGACATTTTATAGACCTGATATCTAAAAAATTAAAAACAGAATGCTCTTGATAAATATGAAGGCAATCGTATATCTACTATACCTATTCCGATTCAGAATTCTCTAATCTTAATTTCGATAAAAATTGATTTATGTGGTTTCTAAAATGACCGATTTATAAAATAAATTCTCTCTTCCGAAGTATATATTCGATCGTATACTCTGTACCCGTCGCCTAATTTAAAAGAATGACGACAGCAGAAATTCCATCGATAGCGGTCCCACCGACAACCCTATTTACACACATTTAATATGTCTTATTTCTGCTCGAGAGACAATTATAATACATTTTGCCACGCCAGACATTTGGAGCAATTCGCGATCGCGTCGACCGGACCTCGTGGCGTAAAGCTTCTCATTTCATAGGTGCGAAATGATACCTAACTACAGAGAGAGAGAGAGAGGCTAACATCACGCGATGGGATTGATGGTAGCGTTAGGCAGTCAGGCGATGAAAGCTCGCGGAGAGAGCAGTTCGCGGTATTGCGTTAGAATACAGAGCAGCCGCGGTGGCGTCGGCATCTTCTGCTTGAATACGCCAAAGGGACGCCAAGGGGAATGTCGGTACCGCTAGTTTGCATAATAATTAATCACCGGTGCTCCTCATAACGGGCGATTTCCGCCGCTCCTTGAGATTGTAGCTAGGCTACGGCAAGCAATAATATCACGGCGGTGGCGGTGGATAGCGGACGAACCGGCTCTTAGCGAAAACGCGAACAACAGAGGAAGGAAGAAAGCTGCATCGACAGCCGGCGCGGGAATAATCAAGCATTAACCAGTACATCCGTGCGGCGTTCGATTAGGCTCGAGGATGATCCCCGTCATCTTTGAAAGGAAATCGGCGAACGATTAACAGAACGGAAAGATAGCGGACACGCAACATCTCGCTCGGAATTGCGCTCCCTTTATCCGCGAAGCTCTCGGACGTGTTAGATTTCTCTTAAAAGGTATAAGAATGGAAATGAGAAAGGGTACCTTGTTTGCTTGCTCGTACCGTAGGCTCAAAATGTATGTTACAGTTCATATTAACACAGTTTATTGAGCTACCACACCTTCATGGTGTCGGAGTTAGATCCGGAGTATTGTTTCTCCGGGCTTTAGGAGAGATTCTTCTTATCTATAATACCACGCAATATATCATTCGTTTATTCGCTATTGGGACCGCCATTCAATACAACGAGCGTAAAATAGAATACGCGGAATTAATCGCATTTCATTCCGCCGGAGGTTACTGTTAGCAGGATGTACTGATTTCTCTGTTGGCGATATTACATATACGTTTGATTAAACGGCCACGATTATGTTCCTAGGATAATTAAGTGGATACCGTTGCTGAACGTTCAGAATCTCAGATCGAAGATATTGTTCTGCCATAATTACGATGGCGCGTTACATATTCATCGATGCCATAACGCATGCTCGTTGAAATTTTGCCCACGGTCGAGGGTGTGCAAAAGAATCATCATAACGCGATGTGATTAAACTGGTTGGATGGTAAAAGGTGGCCAAAGATGCAAAAAGTTCTAATCGAGATTCATCGCGTTAAAATTTTCGACTGGTCCATTAAATCGCGTGCCTTTCCAAGAATCTATCAACTCATTGGTCCAGCCCAACGGCCATTATCGCGAGAGCATCATTCTGAATTATGCGCCTAGCAGACGAGCATAGGATGCTGCTTGTTGGGGGAAGGGTGTGCGTAATTGATGGGCTTTAATGGGCTGAAGATTATAACGTGCCGTGTTTTAATTACCGTGATCGTAGCATGTCTTCCTGTTATTATGCAGCCTGATGTGAACTGGTGCGATTGAGCGCGCCCTAAACTTTGTGATTACTCGCGACGATCTTCCTGCCAATAAATGTGACGACGACACCGGTTTGCCGTGATCTTCGATTAACGATTGCTCTGCGGTAATAATTTACCACGCATATCAGCTCTCAATCTTCAGACGGTAATCCATGGTTAACGTACTTCTAACTTCGTTGTAATTACCTCGCTGAAACAAAAATATATGAGATTAATAATTCATACTCTTAAACACGTTTTAATATACAAGTAGTATATTTTATTTGTACGTTATGTATTAGAAATTATGTGAAAAAAAATTGAATTATTTTTTAATTAAAAAAAAATAACTTTAACTTTAACGTTTCGTTCTAATTTTTTCATCGCGGTAACATAAAATATTTATATTTTATAAAAGTAATGTAGTAGAATTCTAATTAATGTGGCATACAAAATAAAAATGAAGTTTAATAGACTTTAATAATATATTTAAAATGCTACTTAATTATTTTCACGGAAACAATATTTAGCAGAGGAGCACGTGTAATGAAAACGCGGCACAAGGCGCTACGTGCCGGACAAAACAGCCACTTATGGATTATCCATGAAGAAGTCGTTGCATTCCCGAGATCTTCTTCGTGTTTACACGAGCGTGGCATTTCTCGCTAGAAACTTGCCGCGCTTGCTTTGTGGGTTTGTTCTCAAAAGGCCCGTAAGTAAATGGCGCAACGAATAGGAAAAGACTATCAACGTGAAAAAGGAAGCAACATCGTCGTAAAATTATTTGCCAATAATTATGAAGAAGCAAAAGCTAGAATATTAATCTATATAAATTTAATATCATCTTTAATGTCAGTAATGGCAACAAAAAAAAGAAAAATTATGTTAATCAATTAAATACATCAGGCAAAGCATAATGAAACAAAAATGAAAAGTTTTGAAGTGGACAAGAGTTCGAATACAGTACACCGCGGAAAGGGAAAATGAAGTAAGAGATAAAACGGGAGTTGCTTAGCCTCGCGTGAATTTTTATAGAATGAGGGGAAAACGAAGAACGAACCGTGTAAGTACGTCGGTTTCGTATCAACTAAGAAACTCGGAAGCATGACGGACGAGGAAGATGAGATTACACCTTCATTAGTTTTTTTTTCTTCTCTGATATATGTCGGAGATATACACAGACAGAGTCTGGACGAACGTAAAGAATCGCATGTAACTTTCAGCCGAGTTATACACGTGGTATTAATATCTAGTTAATTGCTTAGTGACGAGAGGCGTTGTTGAGTAAATTTGAAATTATGCAATATTCTGAGGTATTTAAAAGAGAGCATGTGTGTATAAACATCGCAGTTAATTGCATATGTACTTGACAAGTAATTTTATTACAAGTTTTACTATCAAGCGAAATGTTTCAAACTTGTGTTAAAATCTTACGATTTATACATAATAAAATAAGCTTAATAAAGCTGATAAAAAAAAGCTATTATTATCTACATATTTTATAAAAAATAAAGAATATTATCTGTTTGAAACTGCCGGATATGTCTACACGTTAACATAAATCACTATATTAGTGCAAATTCCTTGAAAAGCATAATCGTAAAATCTTTCTGCTCGGTACAAATGTATATATATATATATATATATATATGCGCTTATTAGCTGTGCATTTGGCGGGAATGAACAGAGGAAGCAGAAAAAAAAGGAAACGAGGAAGATGCGTATCTCATGAGGTTGTAGGCGAGGAAGACGCGTTTTTCTATGAGGTATTACGATATCGATGGAGGGGCGTATCTTGCGATAATGCGCGTTATTACGTGCTGCCGAGCGAACCAGCAATCGATGGAACGACCAATCGATCGATCGAGGGGATGTTTCAATCGCGATCAGTTCTGTACCACAATGGGTCCTCTTGAATTTCTCATAGCATAGTTGAACGGCTGACATAATAAAAAAATGGAATAAATAGAATTTATTATATAAAAGCCGATTAGTCCATATATATTGAAAAGTTATTTTTAGTTGGAAATCCCGGTACCGTAAAGAGTACTTGACATTTTTTAAATAAAATTTCCACCGTCACAATTTTTTATTCAATTATATTTTCAAGATAGTTTGGCTCAAACGCGTCCTTGGGAACTTTTGTCCCGCACGGTCTCATTTAAATGAGATTAATAAATGTTCTCAACGCGGAAAATGAATTTGACGAAGATTTATCAGAAACCGGAAAGATCCGTAACGAGAAATAAGTCGAACGCCTTCCTGTGTTCGCGGAAACCGGCAGGTAAAATACCAAACCGTCCGCTCCGACGTCTGCTATGGATTCTCGGAGATTAGCAGCAGGTAAAATGCGAACCGTCGCGCCGCGGCGCAACGCGAACGGACCTGATATGGGCGAGGGTTGCGCCGCGCCGTGGAAGACCGCGGGGGAACACGAGGAGTCCGGGTGGTTTATCCTGCGCAGCGCGTAATTCTAGCTCAGGTAGGTTTATAAATAGAGGCCGTGTACGTGTTGCTGACCTGTTGCTCGAGAGCACCCTCGTGTGAACGTCGGGGCCCTGAGTAATCGAACCCCGTTGTTCTGAGAGAGAGTGTGCCTTCTCTCCTCGCCGTCTCACGTACCCAACGTCGTTCGTGCCCAAAAGCACTCGCGCCAGAGCCGAGCCGAGCTGAACCGAGCTGAGGCGCGCGCGCGCCTGGGAGAGGTCATTAAGCGTAATGAATACCCGATAGTCCCTTAACTCGCAATATAATCGCCTCGGAGAAACTCCAAACACGATCACGGGCATTCGGTGTTCTGCGCGCTCCTTCGAACAGCCTCACGCCGGGCATTTCTGCGATAATGACCGTTCCGCGCGAGCTTCGCTGCAAATTTCAACGATGACCACCGTGTAATCGGCAAGGAACATGCGACCTCGCAGCTTACGTGTAAACGCGTACGACGCGTCTTATAGACTCACACAAACGTGCACAAGTGAAATCCATGTGGGACGTACGGAGCAACGTAGGTCGCAAGAGTTCTCGTGTCGCGATCTTTCGCGTCTCGAGGACTTCTCCAAACAGCAACGGTCAGTTTCAACCTCGAGAGATTGCCCGTTGATGATCGCGTAACAAGGTCCTCACCGTCAACCTGTCCTACCGCCGCGCCGCGCTGGCTGCTCGCAGAGACTGTTCAGTTTACCTGGCACGCGGAAGTCATCTCTTCAGGGACCGAGGGTTTCCTCGAGCGCCAAACTTGACGTGTGATCATTTGTACCGACGGCATATATACAATATATACAAGCGATATGAGAAACAAAGAGAGAAAGAGAGAGAGAGATAGAGTGAAAAAAAGGAAAATAAAGAAGAATACGGCAGAGGTATTTTCCTACTAATTGTTGTAATTATCCATGAGAATTTCGCAGGAAAACCGAATGAAGGTGAAGAATATCTCTAATGGTGGAAGAGTCATGAAATTTCATTGTTTGTTCTGTAATCTCACTCGTAATTGACGCGTTTAACACACTACGGATTCGCCTATTTGATCTCGTGATTCCATTCGATTCTATTTGCAGTCATAAACGAAAAACGTACGTGCTTTATGTCCGTGTATTCTCCCCGCTCGTTTCTTAAGATTCGCCGTAGATCAGATACGTGAATTCGTCCTGCGCGATCTTTACTCCAACTTCCTTCGCGCCGGCATTCAAAGAGCCTTCCTATTAACGGAACTAAAATTACGACTGTTGCACCATGTCCCGCTAAAGACCAGAGATCATCGTACAGTACCCGCGGTAACAAAGTAGAGAGATCGTGTCTCTCATAATATTCTTTATACGCGGGGCTATGTAATTTTATACTCGTTCAAAGATTCCTCGTTTCCTTTGCGTGTCGATTTTATCGATAGCTGTCTGACTTTTACATCAGTCAAACTTTGTCATTGAAAAAAACCGCTTGTTCTCTTCCCACGTAACTCTCACGCAAATAAAAATAATGACCGAATCTTTTTCATCAATTCAATATTAATGGTAAATTTTGTAAAATGTAGGATGTATAGATATTTCTTCATCTTGAGGCTTTCAAATAATGTAGGTACTCCGATATATACTTATTCTTGTAGCTCTCTCTCAACGACACGATGAAAGCATTATTGATGCATGCCAGACCGACATACTGTTATGCCAATAAAGCGTTCGGGATGGACTAGTACTCGCGCTGTCAATTATCGGGTTTTTAGTCGTCGAAACTCGCGTAGTCCTCAAAGAAGATGAAGCAGCACGTCGGCGGCTCGAGCATCGGATATCCCTTTTACGAGAGGCGGACAGGTCCGTTATTCATTCCCCGACTCGTACGATACCAACACGTACGAAGTACCACCTTGCCGGAAGTACGCGCTTTCAGTCGCCGGGCATTTGTTGTCATAAATTGTTAACCGCGTCATTACTTGCACGGACGTCGTAAATAAAACAATATGTTGCAGTTGTACAAATCAATTTCAGAATTTTCAACGGGCATTTCGAGAGGCATAGCAAGAAAGAACCGCGAGATTAAACAGCTCCTTTACGAGAACGTGTACTTCGTTATGCTCTCTATAAATTGATATGTCCGCGCAGTCGTGCAGTCGCGTAATCAGTTTCCCGCTCCTTAAACTACGTGCACATATATTACGCTCATTTGCTCGCTCACGTGCACGCGAATGCGCGTATGTACGTATGTACGCACACTTGCACCCACATCGATTATCGAAATGCGGATTTACATAACATGTGCGGGATCAAATTAGCTATACGTGCCAATGACAAGCTTCGCGAAATACCATTTCCAATCGCTCTATATGCAGATTTGAGCCGCCGAACCGATTCCAAGTGATGGCACTGATTCGTCTCCTCGTTGAAAGTCGGTCGATCCGACTAGCTCCAATCTGATTAACGAACGCGAACGACGAGTAAAACCGGGACACGGTATCCACGACACGAACTTCGCCCACGGTCTCCTTTGCCACGGTCGGTTGTATATAAGGAGTTTGTTCCCAGGTGAAGGTAATCATATTCCGCGTTCCACGATAATGGTGAACGAACGCAGCCTCTGGGCTGTAACGGAACCTCTGCCACCAGCCTACACCCCGGTCTCTGTGTCGAACCCGTGGGTGCACCTTAGCTTAGCTGTGCCTCTCTAAGCCAAACTCCTATGTTGCCGCAATTATCGCACGACCGGCTGTTATCTCGGCAGGCAATGTCTCCTCCCTCCTCCACGATCGTTATCGTTACCGTATCTTGTTCCTAAGCGCGGACAAGGCGGACTAGCCTTTGAACCTGACCTGACCTCGTGACCAGCCACGATCGAGCTGGCACCGACCAGTAACGTACAACCGAACGCTAATAACAATTAATTTGCTGTTATCCACAATTCAATGAAATACTTTGCCATGGGCGGCTGGAAACCGCACATGAAAAAGGATCCCGTTGCGGTTGCAGAAGCCCGATAGCGATCGTTGCTGTTATTACTCGACGTGATGATTACCTCAGCGTGAACGAGTCGAAGAGTAATACGCTCGCGCGTTAATAACTCACAGGATAATCACGACGTATTAATTAATGTATTAATTAGACCGGGGCGTTTGCCTTATTTCGCATTTAACGCACTACTCGTTCTCGTTGTAGTTGTTGTTGTTGTTGGTACTACTCTTCGCTTTGCGCTTCGTCTAATATAATTTATCATGAGCGTGAAAGTAAAATCGGGCATGCCTCTCTTCGCTTCGATATTGATGACTATGGCGTTCGTTCTCGTTTTTCAAGTTTCTTGAAGTCTCTTTATATTGTTTTCGACAATACTATTATAACATCGATTTAAAGTGCTTGTGTCGAGGAACCAGAGGAGATTGACTATTATGATTGGATTGAATACAAGTTATTTATGATGATTTATGTGTGATCATTTAGGCTCGTTAAATGTACACAAATTTATTTGAGAAGAGAATCAAAAGGCACGTTGGCTATACATTACGTACTTCTTAACCCTCTATTAGCAATGTGTAATTTTGCACTTTCCATCGGCAGTGCAGACTTTTATATTGTTCCGAATTGAAAATTTAAAAAAAGATTTCGTATACTTATAAAGCTTTAACAACTAGTATTTACTAGTATATATAGAAATCAGATTGTATTTTAGATTATTTTTACAAACTTAAATTTTCATCTGCAAAACT
Organism: Trachymyrmex septentrionalis; assembly: GCF_001594115.1. Taxonomy (NCBI): domain Eukaryota; kingdom Metazoa; phylum Arthropoda; class Insecta; order Hymenoptera; family Formicidae; genus Trachymyrmex; species Trachymyrmex septentrionalis. The sequence goes on from NW_017305705.1 coordinate 2,165,682, forward strand.
TTACTGTAACCAAAAAATTGACTGTGCCTTCACAGTTTCATATTCAATGTTTCATTCATTCAGACAAAGTTAAAATACAATTACTTAGACTTTTATAATGATCACATTATTTTCAATAGGTGATTTATGCAGAAATTTTTTTCTAGAATCGATATACGAACTTTAACAACATTTGTGAAAACTATGTAAAGAATAGCGATTTTTTGGGATTTTTCACGCAAGCCATCGAATATTCAGGGAACGGAGAGAAACATATTTCTCTACATTTTGAATAATTTTACATGTAACCGCAGTAAAATATAATCGACAACTCGGAGAGGAGCGGATCCCGTTATGAGTGGGCACTTCAGTCACAAGTTAAGAGGATCCGGAGAGTCAGTGGTTTCCAGCGTGTACGTATGTACATACACAGTGCGTGTACTATCGTAGTCAGCGCGTGCTACAACCGGAAGATGTCATCGCCGGCAATTACGAGCGAATCGAACGCAAATTTATCGGCGACAAACGCGCTGCGTGCAGGCCGGACACGACGCGACGCTGCCGTCTGCAGCGATGCACTTGGACGCGCGTCGCGTTTTATAAACGCGTGCATCCGAACCGACATGGTGCCTTCCGTCGCGGCGCGGCCGTACCGAGAGCGTAAGTGGAATTAGTCTCGGTTCGACGGGCGCGCCTACCGCTCGTTCTTGGACGAGCAAGATGGAAAGTAATGTACCTTGCGACGAATCAGGGTGAATCGACGAGAATGCCGATCGTGCCGATCGAAGGAAAGAGAGGAAGAGGGACGCGCGAAGACAGCCGTTGCCGGAATGGAGTCGGGCCGATATTTTCATTCACAACGCATCACCACACGGGTGTGTCGTTTCTGGGTTGCGAACGCGGTCCGCCACGCACCCACCGAACGTGAGATACGGGAGAAATGCGGTCTTATCGGGGCCCACTTCTCGGAAGAACAGACGAATGGGCATGAAACTTAAGAAAGATTAATAGGATCGCCTGGGGTATATTATTAAATCTTTTCTCGATACCTTCAAGAGATTTGAATTTATTAAAATCTTCTCTGTAAAAGATCAAAGTTGTGACATTTAAGTTATATCTCGGAGACAGAATTAGATTTTAAGTCAGTATGCATGCATATTGCAAGTGAAATGAAATATGAATCTAGATCGTGTAAATTTAGAAGCTATCAATAGTTTTGCAGATTATCGCGAATAAAAGAAACTGAAACGACAGTTCTGACTATTTCACTAGTAAAGTTGGAAGAAATATATTCGTATTTCCACAATAATCGCGCAATCCGATCCTGGCCACTGTTCAGGCTGAAGCTATAGAGGTGCGTGCGCGTATTAGCGGTATGCGCTCGTATCCATTCACCGAATTCCCCTGTTCAATGGGTTGTACCGTGAATACGCAATGACGTAAGGGTCCCCGTTGCTTCGCCAGATAGTCTCAACGTATTGCGGACTCTATAATGTCCTCTTGGTTTCATAGTGCAGAAATATCTCGCGGATTTATCCATTGGTGCGAGATTCATTACGATCGGCCGAGATGTAATTTACTGTGCGGCTAGCATGAAACGGACGTTAACGAGCGAGCGCGAGTTTAGGTGTCGCGACTCTCGCATTGCTTCTTTTTCTTTTTCTTCTCCTCTTCTCTTCCTCCTTCTCTGGACTACAATGAGCTGCCGGTGGTTGTTGCTGGGGGAAGAGTGGCAGAGGAGGAAATATACGTAGGGGAAAAGATGAAGTCGACAGGTAGAAGAGAAACTACCTACGCGCTCTCGCGCGCGCTTCTCTCTTTTATCTTGGTACCGCTTTGTATTAGGCCGCTGTCGCACGGTTGGTATGCGCCGCCAGCTTCGCCAAAGTCCTCCTTTTCTTCCTGAGATTCTTCTTATTTTTCCTCCTCCTTATCCTCCTCCACCACCTCCTCCTCCTCTTCCCTCCTCCTTTATCGCAGTTTACCAGCAAAGTCAGCGCTCCTAAGTAATTTCTTTCGGTCAAGAACCCGTGGACACGATCGTCACCTCCTTCTCTTCTTCCCTCTAACATCGGAACGGAGGAATGCAAAACGTGTTGATATTCAATTTTATAGCGCCCACTTGAAAATCGAACTTTTATTAGATATATGAATCCTTTTTTTCGCTCACGCTTTTTCGCGTGCCTATTCCCTTATCGGGCGAGCGAGGTTTGCTGGTCAGCGATATAAACCGGAGGAGGTTGAGCACACGGCGGACTCGTGCAAACACGCGTGCTCATTCCCACGCACCCACGCCTCTCATAGCCGGCTCACGCTCCAGGTAGACAGACGAATCGCATTTAGCCTCCCGCCGCGACGCGAATGCGTCAAATGTTTTCTCGCGTCGCGAATTTCGCGTCTTGACACCGTGATACATTGTATACCTTAAGGCTAATTCTACTAACACCGATTAACTCTCTCTACAGCGTTTAACCGATTGACTTTGTTGTTTTTCTCGAGACTGATTGTTTTCTTGATACTGACTATAACATAGACATAGTGATAGATAATTATTAATATTAAATTAATGCAAAAGGGACTATGAACCTAAGTTGGGTGTTCGCGACATTTAACGAATTTTTAACAATCATTAATGATTCTTATGAAGAAGAACCGTTTCGACCTTTATTAAGTCCTTTCCGATGTTAATTACAATTTCTATAAACAATTTTCGAATACAATAAACAGTAATTCAGTGTGATTATATCAATTTTTAAATTATTAATACATTATCATATGCTTTATATATCTTTATAACACTTATTACTTATTATATTGTAAATAGCGTCATTATTAAAAAATATTTATTATTAAGTTGTTTCTATTACATTTGTAAAAAAACACGGGAACTTGAAGAAAACAAAAAAAGGAAACATACTTAAAAAATACATACTTTTATTCCTCTACAAGTTATTATATCAAAAAATTGCATTTCAAAATTAATATTACAAAATTTTAATGATTCATACTTATTTTCTGGAAAACTTTGTTTTTCAAGATGTTCAGATCGTTGTTATAGTAAAAGAGTGAGTATGTTCAGTTACGTAATAAATTTAATTACTTATGTAAATTATATTATACTTGTCGCGTCGAGTCTTCTGCAGCACATAGACTCGCGAGAAGGTTAAAGTGCAGAGATGCGTTTGACTCGATTCCAAACGCGACCACTGTATCCAGCTGTCATTCTGTCAGATCAAGGCGAGAGTTACATGGTAGAATGCCACGTGACGAGATAGATGTACCTTTAAGCCGCCTCATGATGGAATAGATAAGTGCGCGCGTACAATGGCTCGTTATACTTTCGCGCGTATGCAGGTAATGCGAAAAAATTCTCAAAGCCGTCTGAGTAGGTATGAATCTAAGCCGAGCGATTGCATTCGTATATAATATAAGATGATCGATATTAAGGCGTATATAATATAAGATGATCGATATTAAGGCGCCTCCTCCTCAACTATGTTTACGTTAAAGTATTTTAATATTATTCATTGGCAATTGATTGTGATTATTGAATAATAGATAAAGTAAACGAATTTTAATATTTAACATTTAATATTTTAATAAAGTCAGAGAGTTAAACTTGCGGTATTACAAGTAAGAAATAGATTTAACTTTAAATAAATCTTGTAAAGATTTTAAATTAATTTTTACTCCAGTCATATTTTTATACGTAGCCATACAAGAGACAGAAGCTCAGTTTACGTTCACACATATAATATAAGTTAACGAAAGCATAATTAATGTGTTGCAGGGTACGGAAGAAGAGTGCCGACATGTCGGCGTTGAACGCCGTGCTTTGCAGACGCGGGATAATCCTCTGGCTGGCCGTCGTCCTACTGCTTGCGTCACGATCCACGCATTCTGGTGAGTTTTTGTAGAAATACCTCGGTACTTCTAGCTCTCTTTCTTTCGTCTGACTTCAACGCCTTGGACACGCTTGAGCCGCCGTACAAAACGTGAGTCATTTATTTGATAGAGAGACCGTGAACGCGCGGACTCCCACGAGGAAATAAGAGGTAGACGGGCAAGAAATATTTTCGCTCGCCCGAGAAGACGCGATCGGATTATTTTTGCTTGTGGCTTGCTCGAAGTTAGATTGTACTCCACCGGATCTTCCATAAATGCCGTTCATAAATGTAGCAAAATATGCTGGAATCGTAACGGAAAAAAAAAAAAAAAAAAAAATTTTATTTTCACGTGGATGTTGTGTTTACTCTTTTTACACTCTGCGGAATACAGACAAGAAGTTGAATATTGCAGTAATAGAGACCGAGGAGAAAGAGAGAGTAGAAGTAATCTCGGATGAGGATGAGAAAAATCTTTCGTAACTCGAGCACGTTTTATTGCATTTACGATGGAAGAATTGTTTGGTTTTTTGAAAGGCAAAAGAAGAGTAATTCTATTAAAGCACGATAGATAGAATCAAGCCGGTGGGTTTGTTGAGATTAGAATAGAGATGCGATAGAAAGCTTTAAATCGAGCGTGAATACGCATACGTCTTGTATTGAAATTAATTTCTGAAAATTAGAGCCGAGAGATGAGACGATATTACTTCCGCGACCGTCTTTCTTGTACCGTCTGTGACTAACGCAGAGTCGGCCAGCCAATGTTTGAATGAGCGAGCCACGTTCTGTCAGGCCGTCGAACCTATCCGCGTGTCCCTTCCTCTGCGAACGGGGAGAGCATTACCTCATAATGCTCACCTCTGGCATCGGTCGTGTCGAGGCCCAAGGTGCTTTCCCATGGACCTGGCACACCATATTCGTTCTTCGACCACTCTCGGGTCGCCTTCGAGCGGTCGTCTCTCCTTCCTATCGTGAACCTCGTTCCGCGAAGTTTCGCCAACTTCTTCCCTTTACGTCGAGCTGGTTTAAAACGGTACGCCTGGGCTTATCGAGTCCCAATAGGTTATCCTGGTACCGAAGACGATCCAGTTAAAACGGGGCCTCCAACCTTGTCATCGCTCGTGTCATGAATTATTTCCGGGAGGGGAAAAATGGCGATTAGATTTACGCCGCAATAATATTAATAGAAAAAAATAAATAGAAAAAAAAAGTGCGCTTCAGAGTATCGATAGGAAAAGGATTCGTCATTCCCGTAATTCGTTATTCGAGAAAGTAATTTCACATCTTGTGGTCAAGAGGCCGCAAAGAAAACGAACCTATTTCGCACAGGCGCTCACGACGATCGATCGATCGATCAGGAGCGCGTTCTCGGAAAAGCATGATACTATGAACACGACGACGTGCAAAAACGCTGCATCGTCAATGAAGGCTTATTGAAGATGCGTCAGTTTTGCCTCTTCCCTTCATCAATCGGCCGTCGGTGTTTCAACGAAGAGCAGGTGTGGTTAAACGGACGGGATCGATTGAATTCCACGACTCACCCGGCGTGTCTTCACTCGCTCTTCTTTTTTTTTTCTCTCCCTCGAGAATCGCTAGGTGATTCTGTGACTCTCTATCGCATGCACGCTCTTTTTATTCCTTCGAGCTTTTCTCGAGCGAACAGCAAGGACGATCAAGATCGACGCGTTCGATCTCCGGTAATCCATCAGACGGCGGACAAGTTTTACTGAATTATGTATCTTCCTTGAGGCGCAACGGGTATTGGCGAGATACTTGCATTGAAAGGAAATCAGCAATATCGCCAACTTCGAGAGGCAACAGGTTTTCATTATAAAAAAGTGTTTACCTGTCATGTTATATTACCACGCGCGTAGCAATAACTTTCTTTTCAGGTTTTGAGATTATCAGAATTACTTGATGTGTATCAGATTGCATTACGGTGAAAAATTATGAATGAGATTCGTGCCTTGCGATTTGTTGCGCAAATTGTTACATGTTTGCGTGATTGTAATATCGCTCCCTTACTTTAAAAGTGATACAGCTAAAAAAATTATATTTCTTAGACAAGAGAAAACTATTTTTTAACTTGACAAAAAATTATTGAATAAATAAATAATATTGGTAAAAACAATACTTATATTTTTTACATGCAGATCAAATATCATTCTTGTAATTTTTACAATTCTTAAATACCACCCTATTTGAGTTGTAATAAATTTTTTAAACCATCCTTTTTAAGTTGTGACAATTTTGACGATATTTTTATAAATTTAAAATAGTTTACTTTTGATAATTGATGAAATAATGTTTACCAAACTCATTCATAGTAATAACTTGAAAATTATGTTTTTGAATTGTGCCATCTTTGAAGTAAAGAAGCGATATCATTATTATGCGTGATCGGAAATATGGCAATAATAAGTATCGCATATCACTGACATTGTAGCTACACA
>NW_017305705.1:2172018-2191873 GCF_001594115.1 Trachymyrmex septentrionalis
ATATATATCTATATTTATATATAAATATTATCCAAGGAGGCAATCGTTTATCATACTTGGCCGAGATTTATGAATGTTCGATTGGTATGAATATGTGGCTCGTGAGTTCCATTAATTTCTCTTCGTCTTTTTTTTCTCGTTCAACCACGCTGAACATCGGAAGAACGCTGTTAGCACTATTGTGTCTTTTATTCTATCTTTAACATTCATTAAACGTAAAACAAGAATAGAATGACGCAACAGCGCTGATAGCGCATTTCTCGAATGCACTCAAAGTCTATACAAATTATTTCTTATATCAGTGTCGAAAAAGAAAAAGAAATAACAAGAGAAAAAACAAGAAATACGACACGATAAAATTTATTTCTTTAATGAACAGAGAAGTTAATTTCGTCTTATCCGGAAGTGATCTAAGTGAGTCTAAAGTCAATAGAGGAAAAAAATTGCGTCTCGGCGCTCCTCCGTGTAGCGGTTCCTCCACGTGGCTACATTGACGTGATGCTGCGTGAATTCTGGTCAAACCTGTAGACCCTGAGGAGCAATCAGTCGACGTGCCCGCATCGGGATGTCACTGACCGTGTACTTCAACGTTCGCCACTTACAATCCACGTACGTCGTTTACTGGAGTCGCATCTGATCCCTAAGGCGTTCCATATTTATGCCTGATGCTTGGCAAAGTGTCGTTATCTTCGAGCATCATCAAACTCTCTCGCGACGGCGCGGAGAATCGTGATGGCACTCTACAAGCGGCATGGAACGCATAAAAGTTCAAGATATATGTGATGTGAGACGGTGTACAGTTACACATATGCTAAATCTACTCGCATTTCCTACGCGAGATAGAATTATATGAGTCAATTCATAAATCTATGTGAAAGACTTCTACACATTTGAGCAATTTGGATCCTTCCCATATAGCACACTTTACTCAAGAGACATCATGAATGTCTTTATAAAACATTCAAAGAATAAGGATGCTCTTTGGAGGTCTGTGCAGTATGGGGCCAGATTGGGACCAGACGTGGGAATTAAATTATGTGAATCTATCATAGAACGATCTTGGCATAAGAATAATCAATGATGATTTTAAGGTGATTTAAATGCATTCTTGACGAGCGAGCGCGAATAAAGCTCTGCGCTGTCAATTTAGACGAGACAATATAGAAAGGACCTGTTGTAACCGGTAAGAGGACTCCACTCCCTCGTCCTCGCGCGCGTACTCTTTAGAGTTCTTCTCTCTCTCTCTCTCTCTCTCTCTCTCTCTCTCTCTCTCTCTCTCGTGTACCTTCTTGACTACTTACTGATTGTGAGATGGTGAGGTCACCGGCGGTCATCCGACAATCCGACGAAGGGTATAACGGAACGCGTGGGTGCAACGTCAGCGTGACACGAATTAAATCGATCGCGTTAGTCCATTTTGGAAAATAGGTGTTCCGTTTATGTGCGAGGCATAATTTAAAGGCTATGTCTACGATATCGCGTTCAACGTCCGCCAAATCCAATCGCACATAAACATTCTCGCGCAACGAAGTGAATCACGGTTCAAAGATCTCGAGTCCCTTATCGGAAACGAGCGTTTCTTTCCCGAGTTGGGAATTATTCTCATTACCGGATCTAACGGCGCGTGGACTTGCATCATAATGTAAGAAGTGGCAACGAACTCGATCCCGTGTGATTGGGAGGATATAATTTATGACTGTCCTCGAAAGGGATTCTACGGGCTAGAAACAGTACGGCGTATTACGCCAGAACCGGTCGACCAGGTTTCCACTGCGTTCTACCTTCCCGATATCCATGACATTGACATTAATAATCACACTGATACGAACGAAATGGCATTATTTTTCTGCTCCTTTCCTGAAGTCTTCATTATTTCGATAAAATTATACGGCGAGTAAGCTGCGTAATTTCCGAATAACTGTCGTCTTTCACGCGGGACTTCATCGAAAAAAGTTCCGTCATAACGAGTCTTTCAGCTCACGTACGCATACGCACACAAAGAAACGAAATTATTCCATCATCTTTTTCATCAGTGTACGAAGAGGTTGTCTTGGTGAGAGCGCGATGGAGGTAACCGCGACCTTGAAGAATGCGTAATGCAGAATTTTGTGCACGCAATACGCCAGGGGCTGGCTGCGGTGCCAGGTGTTCATCGGAGCGTGCGCGGCTGATGGTAATGAACTTTCGCGAGGCAAGGCCGCCGGGAATGATTTCATAACCGAGCTCAACAGCCCCGTGTTCTTCTGTTCTCTCATCTCTGCAGTGTGTAATAGCATTGTTCGCGCGCGCGTACGCGCCCATACACGGAGAAAAGGATGGGGATCGGATCGCGATGCGTTGCGGGAGGAATCGAGAGAGTCGCTCTCAAAGCGAGAGCAAGACAATTGCGAGAGAAGAAACGACATACGGAGAGGAAACAGAAGGACTCGGCGGTACGTTGACTTACATAATGATTCTCCGTGATTCCTTGTGATGTACATAACATGAATGCTTGTACGCGCGTGTGTATGTATACAGGGTGGATACTAATTATAAATATTTTAAAGCCTAATTTCTTCATTTTCAGATAATTTGCGGATAATCTTATTTAAGAGATATCTCTATTGTATTCTGGGAGATATCTCTTGGATAAAGTTATCCAGAAGTGAAGAAATTGGGCATGAAAGATTAAGGGATGATTTCCTACACAAATTCAAGATGAAAGCTTCATACGATTATATATCTAAAACGGTCATTTTCAAAGATACAGTGTGTCAAAATTGAAGGAAAAATTGTTTTTTCCAAAAATTTCGAAAACTTGTATTATTTTTGTCAAATTTTAAACATACAAAGTTTCATTAAAATAATTCGAATGTTTTTGGAATTTTTGAAAAATGATTTTTTTTCAACTTTGACATACCCTGTATTTTTTAAACTAAGCTATTCGCAAATATAAAGTTTTTGTCTTGAATTTGTGTAAGGAATCATTTCTTAAAATCTTTTAAAGTACTTAATATCAACTCTATATAACCGCGATCTTCGATTACGAGCGAGGAGGCCGAAGAACGCATAAATCTCGTGTGCAGAAAATTATATTCGAGGGAAGATGCGTTTATTGTTGATACCGATAAACTCCCACATTGCTCTTTTTCTATACGACCAAGATTGATTTAGAGTCTGCGTTCCGCGTACATCGAGAGAGGTCTACCTTAGAGCGTACCTTAGCCGATGCACTTCCTAGCGGCTTTGTAACGTGTTTTATTCGGAACTGCATTTTTGTATCCGAAGAACGGAACATTATCTTGCTGCGTGAGATTTATTGGACGACTCTCTCTCTCACTGCGCTTCTTTCGAGAGGTAATTTGCAATTCGTGCTTTTCGATTTCGAAGGGATAAGAAACAAGTATCAAAAGCAGATCGACGATCGAAATCATCATGGTGCAATTCTCCGTTATTATAGTTGAAATTTTTTATCATGTCATGATTTTTTGTCAGCATCTCCCGGTCATACTCAATGATTGTCCCGTTAGTCCGTCGACGGTAATTTATCGTTTATGAGTGGAGAAATGAAGAAAATGCTTGCTCGCAACAAAAAGCTATCTTTCGGTTTTTAGTGTGTATCGTCGTAAAACTCGACGGAAAGAATCATGCGACTCGTTCAAAAGATGTAACAATTTCAGCAAAAATGTGCTTCAGGAAATAATCGAATTATTGGTAATGATTACAATGAACATTTTTTTTCCTCTCAATTTTCTATTATGGTACTCTACAGCCTCAGCTATCCGATAAGTTTCTTTTATTCAGTCCAATCGCCTCATTACGCATTTAATTATCGCGAGTGCGTACCGCTGTTTGTACATTGAATGATCATATTATGTCGTTGCAGTTAAGCGGTCGCATAATGAAGATCACGTACAGAGATTACAATCGTATACACGAAGCCTCGACACCTTGACCGTGGTCTCCACGATGGGAGGTGCGACGTAATAATTTAGTCTGACCATTGTGCGAGACAAGAATCGTCTCGGTAGGCCACGCGTACGTGATGGGTTCGTATAACGTGGAGGCACGCGGCTCGGGCACCGACTGGTTCGTGGGACTGACGAGACACGACCAAGTCTCCATTCAACCATCGTTGTGCTTCTCAGTACAGTTCAGTTCACTGGAAATCACTTGTATCGCGGAATGTTCGGACACAATGAAAGGAATAAGGGAATAACAGATATCAACTTATCAGAAACTGTATGTTCCGATGTATTCAGTTGGTAAATGAAAATCTGTTATTCCTCATTTCTTATTCCTTATTCATTTCATTGAGTCTAATAGTCTTCTAATTCTCGAATATCACAAAACTCGTTTCTAAAGATATATTAATAGATGGTAAGATTTTACATAAAGTCAAGGTTGGATAAGTTAACTTTTTTTTAAATTAAGTTAAGTTAAAGTTAACAACCTCGAAAATTTAACTTGAAAAATTAACTTAATTAAGAGTTAATTTATGATGAAATCAATTGAATTAAAAGTTAAGTTTAATAAATTTATTTATTTTTTATTTTTTAAATTTATGATTCCAGGGTTTCAGTCTTATAAATAATGAAAATGACAAATACATACTTCATTTAGAAAATACTCTATATTTTCTTTACGTGTTGTTTATATGTATTGTTTAGTATATAAAATTTAACTTAATTTATGTAATTTGAAATGAGGTGAAAATTATAAAAATGAGCAAATTCACTAGAATATTTATAATTGGTCAACACCTGGTAAATTTGCTCAGTTTTACAATTTTCACCTCATTTTAAGTTATTGTCATTGTCGCATATTATATCTGACAATGAGACTTAATTTCAAAGAATTAAATAAGAAATTAATAGTTATGGAAAATGTAATTAAATAAAGTTAAAAAGTTAAGAGTTTAAAATATAACTAAGTTAAGTTAAAATTAATTAATTTTTTAACTTTTTAACTTAATTTTTATCCTTTTAACTTGGCACTACCCAATCTTGCATAAAGTTTATGTCGATATCTAATCTTAAAAATGCATTAATAAATTTTAATAAAATAATGGTATAATCTTTTTACGCGTTTGATAAGTCAATTATCTTTTTCTAAAGATCTAAATGTTATTGTTTTATCCGTATTTTTTATATATGTACATTGCACAGATGTAATTTGAAATTTTGGAATCTTTCATGTATATAATCAGTAATATAAAATTAAGCACTATTACGAAGATGAAAAAGCAAGAATAAAAGAAGGATAGAGAAGCAAGAGAATGTTCATTGTGCGATTTCTCGATGAAAACATCTTTCGTATTGTGTATATCTCGGAAAAGTGTTCTGTCATGTTTCAAGAACAATTAAATTCAAGTCCTGCGCGCGACATTCCAATTTCAAAAAAGAAATTGCGAAAGTGTGTAGTCGCGTAACCGTAAAGAAAGAATAGGCTTGTAAAGGGAGACACGCGATTGTTATATGCGAATATCCGCGTGAATTGCACACGAGAGGAAGAACCAAATGGAATTCACTACTCCGTGAGCACTCACCATGCAACTCGTACGATTGGGGCGAGGGTGTTAACGAGAATTCGCCCACGTGTGTTCGCGCCATATGACGCTTCCACTCGTTCCGTTGTTAAGCCCCGGTATACCCTCGAGAGACGACGAATGCGTCCCGCCAGTAATTACTATGATAAACTGCACGCGGGAGACGCATTGACGTCCATCCCTGCAAATTTCACCGAGCTTATTCGGCAATCCCGTTTTATGCTTTTCATTAACTTCACGTACACGCCTGCGCCTGTACCTGTCACGACGCACTCGATCGCGTAGCACTAACAGTCATGTTTCTTTGATTGCAGCACCGGTATATGACCAGGATACCACACAGATCGCAGAGTACGATGGAGGTATGTATATTACGCTTGCTTTTATTGCATCTAATCAATCGTCATGTGCGTCATATTGATTGTATCGTAGTTTGAGAAGTTGTACACGTTGTACTTTAATTCAATAAATAAAAAAAAAAAAAAATTTATTACAAATGATTTCTATGTAACATATCATAAAATAAAAAATTTTTCTAAATTTTTTTTAATTGAATTTATTTGTTGCATCTCTCGCGAAGAATGTAATAATATTGTTGAATATAAAAATAAAAATATTATTACGATGTTAGAGATATTTTCGTATTTATTATATATATATATATATATATATAAAATTATTTCTCTAGCCACCCCTGGATGTTACTTCAACTACCAGCGGTATCAAGAAGGCGATAGGATCATGACAAGTGAACCATGTCTAAATTGCACGTGCCACAATCGAATGTTGATGTGCTACTTGAAGGTCTGTCCCTTCACAAAAGCGATCGGTCAGGATTGCACGGTGGAGAAACGTCCGGATCAATGTTGCCCTGTGATCACTTGTCCGGAAGTACCGGTTCAACTATTGACATCAACAACAAGTGCACCGGATTCCACGGAAGTAGGATTTCATGATAATTATGGCTGCCATGTCGACGAAAGGTTTTATGCAGACGGCGCTATGCTGCCGTTGGATCACCATAATCCTTGTGAGCTTTGCTATTGCATTAGAAATAGAACCACTTGCGTCATGCAAGAGTGTACTTTACAAGTGGCTGGATGTAAACCTGTCTATCAACCGGGTGTATGTTGCCCGATCAAATACAATTGCGGTAAGTAATTGCGTTCTTTTGTAATATCTTGATATTATTTCACACTGAAAAATGCTCACAATTATTGATTCTTTGTACAGAATATGATGAGGAATCTAGCACTACGGTTGGTCCAACTCCCGGTCTCATCATGACCACAACGCTACCTCCTGGCATGTTACCTCAATGTTATTACGAAGGTAAAGTTTACGAAGACGGTGATTTGATTTACTCCACTCAGCCTTGTCAGCATTGCTATTGCTTCCGAGGTGAGATCGCTTGCGCTGTGCAAAATTGTGGAACGCCGATGCAAGAGCATGGAAAGAATTGCACGGCCTTACCGCCGCCAGAAGGAGAATGTTGTCCAACCATATATGAGTGTGGTAAGTAATTTCACATAATAATAGTAACAATATATTATGTAATTAAACAATCTAAGAAGCGTTATTACTAAATGAACGTTACGCATTAAAGACTCGTATGTACTTATTACAGAAGAAGGAATCACTACGGTACGAGATGAAGGTGAAGAACAGTTTCCGGAACAAGTACCACATAGTCAAATGACTGAATCTCCTATATTGATTGACCAGGAAGATCAACAAACGAAGGGCGAACATCCTCAAGAAGAAGCATTCCCAGGTATCGACAATAATATACCATATACTCAGGAAGAAGAAGACAAAACTGTCGAAGGAACTATCGAACACATTACCCAGGGACACATTCCATCTACCGAAAAACCTGAAGAAGAAACCGCAACATTACCGACAGAAAAGATAGAAACTACTACTGCTGAGAAAGAAGTTACTCTTTCTCATGAATATGTTACCGAAACTTCTCCTGAAATAACATCGGAAAAGGCAGAGGAAGTGCTCTCTGAAACAGAAGCAACAAAACTAGGAGCACCTACGACAGTACAAGGAACTGAAGAAAGTTTAGTTACTGAAGCACCTGCTACTGAATTACCGGAAGTTTCGTCTATCGCAGAAGGCTTGCAACCCGAAGAGTTGTTAACAACAGAACACGTACCTAAAGAACATGTAAGCACAGAAGAGAATATAATTGAAGAGGAACATAGTACTCCCGCTGTCACTGAAAGGGGACAATCGATCGAACCTTCCATTAGTGAAACAACGCAAACCGAAGGTCCGATAAAAGAAGAAGAGACTATTAGCCCGCACGAAGAATTGTCAACGCAAACACAAGAAGAGATAACACAAGAAGGACAAATTGGTTCAGAAAAACCAGAAAGTTCAACTGAAGCCATTGAGAAAACAACATCGCCAATCGAAGAGCTTGGTATCAGCATTGTTTCTGAATCTGTTAGCGAGCAACCAAAGGTAGATGAAGGTAAACCAGAAACTATGCCAGGTGTACTCTTAGCAACAGAAACGGAATCACCGAAAGAAGAAGAAACTATGACTCCTGCTCACGAGATATCCAGTACTGAACAAATCACTACTGAGAGAGAAGAGGTGTCGCATCCGACGGAAACCGCTGTTACGGAACAATCAACTGAAATAAGTGGTCCTTCTAAAGAACAACCTGTTGAAGAACAGAAATCAGTGATAAGCGAAGGTGAAAAGGGACAACGACCGGAAGAGACAACATCTGAACACGCAATAATTGAAGAGCAAGCCACCGTTGGCGCTAAGAAAGACGATGCCGGTTTGACTGAGAACTCAGTGATTAGTGAAGAACCTCTTGTTAAGGAAGTATCACATACAGAGGAAGAATCAACTCCGGAAATTCCAGCTCAAGGTTCAACTGGCATACCGATTCCCGAACGAAGTCCAGAACAGAAGGCAGAAGATGAGAGCGTATATCATATAACAGAAGACTATCATGATGTCACTCATCCGGAAATTAGTCCTGATAATCTCATAACTGAGGTTCCGCAGAAAATACCTGTAACTCATCTCCCGCAGGAACAAGAGACTACGCTAGCTCCATCAGAAGAAACTGCAAAACCAATTCCGACGGAAGGTATTGAAGTATCAATGGAAGGAACGACAAAATTAATAGAAGAAGCTACGGAAATAAATCTACCAATTGAGAGTAAACCTGAAATCACTACGGTTTCTGAAGAAACACATAGCACACCTGCTATCACCGAAGTTCAGATTAGTACAGAATCTTCTACAGCTATTATTGCTCAAAGAATACCAGAAGAAGAAGCATCTGAAAAATCTATTGTGCCAGAGGAAACAGTAAGTGAAGTACCACAAACGGAAATTCAGTTAACAGAAAAGTCTCCTAGTACTGAAGAAATGCCCACAAAAGAACTTGAAGAATCTAGTGAAAGTTCTGAGGAAGTCAGTAGTGAAAAAGAAATGCAACCAAAGAAGGAAGAAGAAACGCAACCTCCAATCGTAACAGAACCAGAAATACCTCCCGAAATATCCACAACTATTCCAGCGGAACATTCAACAGTGCCTTCAGATCTTGAGAAAGAACATACAACAGAAGGTGAATATGTTACTACCGTCATTTCTTCTACTGAGCAATCAACGCACGCTCCACAAGTCGAAGAGAAAGAAACTGAAATAGTTCCTATTGAAAAAGAAGAACCAATTACTGAAAAACCAGTTGAGGAACATGTTACGGAACATCCCATTACAACACCAGGCATAATTGGCGAAAAAGAAAAAGAATTACAAACTGAAGAACCTGTTTTGAAAGAGGAGCAAACTACGGAAGCGATAAAGATAATAGAAACGGAAGAAGAACGTACAACACGAGTTCCTGCTGTTGAAGAAGGAATAACTGAGCAACCCGAACAATATTCTACAAAGAAAGCTTTGGAAGAAGCTGCTGTTACGGAAAGTCATGGTCCAGAGGAAACAGAAAGTACGAAAGCCGTGTCAACAGAAAGTGCAGAACAACAAACTACTACAGTAACAGAAAAGGAACCAACTGAGGAAACTGTGGAATTAAAACCAACAGAAATTACCGACGTCGAACAAACAGAATTGCCCGTTGAACATACCACCGAAGTAGACAAAATTAAAGAAGAAGGTGAAGAAAAGATTTCTGTGCCTGTATCCACGGAAGAAATACAAACAGCAATTCCTGAAGTTGAAACTAAAGCCACTGAGACAACGGCGGAACCAGAAAAGAAGCAGACTGAGACTTCTGTCAGTGGAGTACCAAGTCAGCCTCCGATTCCTTCAGATCGTAAAGAAGATCAGGAATCGATTGAACCAGAACTAAACGAAGAGCAATTAACACAGAAACCTGAGAATGAAATAACTGAGACGTATGAAGAACCACAGAAATCGACAGTTCTTCCTGAAGAAGAAATATCTCATATTCCATCTTCGGAAGCTACTATTACCGAATCTGTTCTGCCGGAAGAAAAACCGGTTGAAGGTAGTACAACAGAATCTGTTACTGTTGACAAAGTTATTACGCCAGAACAGCCTGAAATATCGAGTGAACAACCGCAAGAGGTCACAACTGAACCATCCGGACAGGAGAAACAGACTCAAGAGTCAATCACTGAGAAACAATCAGAAATTGAAAAAACAGAGATTGAAGCATCCAGTCCTGCAATTCACGAAGAATCTTCGACTTCTGACGTCTTTCCTACAGAATCAGTTGAAGACATAGGTATCAGTAAGACAACTGAAACCGCGGAAAGTGAAGGTACGACGAGTCCAGTACTAATTTCTGAAACATCAACTGAGCTGCCTGGACTTGAAGAATTTACGAAGCACGAAGTTCCTGCCGAGAAAGAAGGTACACCTGCAACCGAATCTATACCTTTGGAAAAAGAACAACCAGAAATACAAGAGCAAGTCACGCAACCATCACTAAAGGAAGAAACGTCAATTAAGGAAAAAGGTGAAACGGAAAGTCCAGCTGAAATATCCACAGAAGAAAATATAATTTCTGAAACACCTAAAGTATCAATTACCGAACAACCATTGAAGTCCGACGAAGAAGAAATTGTTAAAAAAATGATTACGGAAATGCCGGAACAAAAAGAAATATATTCAACGGTTGTTCCAAAAGAAACAACTCAATATACAACAAGTATTCCAGAAGAAATTTCTGTAGAAGAAGAAAGTACAACAGAGTTCGCATCTCGTCCGTCGGGTATCCCAGGAGAAGGTAATTGTCTTGTTGAAGGCCAATCTTATAGCAACAATTCAGCCGTTCCACCAGCAAATGCGTGTCAGATCAGTTGTCATTGTATTAGCAGTATTGTACAATGCGAACTCGTGCAATGTCCTGCCCCGCCAGCGCATCTATCGAATTGCATGCCGGTTCACACAAACGGAGAATCTTGTTGTCCAATGTATGCTTGTGATTCCACACCGACTGCTGAATTGGAATCCGACAGTCATGTAATGGAACCTCATGTTTCCGGAGAAGAAGAAATCCAGAAGACTGTTCCGCCTACGGAAGTACCAAAAGAAGTTGCAACAGAATCGAGTACATTAGCTAATGAAATTAGTACTCCGAAGTCACAACCTGTAGAAATCACTGTTCCTTCTATTACATCTGAAGAAGAAACAGCAACTGAGAAACAACAGACCACTCTCAAACCTACTGAAACGGTTATTGAACAGTCCACTACAGCTCGACAACCCATCGAGCAACATCCTGAGGAACACACTATTAGTTCGGTGCCTGAGACATCACAAGAATCCTCCAGTCAAATACCCGAGGAACATACTGTGTCACCAACTATACCAATAGAAACTACTGAAAGCAAAATTAGCGAGGAAGGCATAACAGAATCAGTGGGTTTGACCGAACAACCGCAGGAAGAGACTGGACAAAAACAGATTCCTATTAGTGGTGAAGCAATTACTTCCACGCAGGTACCTGCCAAACAGGAACCTCACAGCACTGAAGAACCTGTTACGGTTCCTAGTTTGACAGAAGAAAAAGAGACTTCTGTTCCTGTCGAAGAAGAAAGTTCAATACCTATTGAGGAAGGACAAGAAGTTACAACTATAGCAGCTAGTAAAGCTGAAGAAACTAGTATGCCGACCAAAGAACAGGAAAAACCCACCGAAGAAGAAGGTATAGAACAACAATCTACATTTAAACCGATTGAAAAAGAACAACCAGAAGAAGAAAAAGTTTCATTAAAGCCAATTTCTGAGGAACCTGTTACCATCGAAGAACAGGAAACATCTACAAAATCGGAAGAAATTTTAACAGAAAAACCAGGAATTCAAGAAGAACAAAGTACTTCAGTTCCTAAAATGCAGTCAACGACTGAGCATAAGCCCGAGAGTGAAACTGAAAAGGAAAAAGAGCACGAGACAGTTACATCAACTGAAACTGCTCAAACCGAGGAACCAGAAAGTCAAACAAAATTGCCTGGTATTCCTCCAAGCGAAATTGAAACACAGGAGTCAATCATACCTACTGCTGAATCGACGACATTGATACATGATCATACCGTAAGTGAAGAGGCGTCAACAAAGGAATATACAACTGTAAAATCTGTAGAAATTTCTACTGAAGAAAGCACAAAGACGGAACCGAAAATTACCACTCAAACTCCTGCAACTGAAGAAGAACATGTTACTGTTACTATCTTGCCTGAAATAGAAACGCCTATCGAGGGAACTACTAAACTAATCGAAGAATCTACTCCTGAAGTTTCCCATGAAGAAACATTATCTGAAACAACAGAAAGCGTAATAGAAAAGGAAATTATAGAATATCCTGAAAAACAAACAGAACCATCAATTATAGAACACGAAGAAGAACCGTCAACTACAAAATTGCCCGAAGAAAAGCCATCGGAAACTGAATCTTCAGTTATTAGCGAGGAACCAGCAAAAACTGAACCTACTGAAGAATACGAGAAACCTACTGAAACTAGCGTTGCTCAGGAACCAGAAAGTACGCAAGTCTCCGTTGAAAAGCATTTAGAAACTACACCCGGAATTGAATCTCATACGCCTGAATTACCTGCCAAAGAGCATACTGAGGAAATATCAACGACATCTGCATCTGTAGAAGAAAAAGCTGGCGAGCAATCCACTACGCCGATCGTAAAGGAAACTGAGCCAAGTTTGAGTGAAGAGGGAACTGAACAGCCTGCTATTTCGGAATCCGAAACACCAGTTGCAGAAGAGGAACATGTTACTGTTCCAATTGTAGAGCAAACTTCAAAATCTGAGTATCCTATCGAAGAACAGACTGTTACTTTTCCCAGCGAAGAAAAGATAACGGAAGGCATTTCGACAGAAGTTATACCAGTAACGAGTCAAGAGGAACAGATAACTGAAAAGACAATAGAAAGTGTTAAGCCAGAAACGCAGTTGCCTGATTTAGCGGAGGAACATGCTGTTATTCCTGAAATTTATAAAAAAGACGAAGAACAGAAACCTGAAATCGGAACAACGGAAGAACCTGGTAAAGAGGAACCAACTACGGTTCCGGAATTAACAGGTGCAGATGAGAAAGAAACGGAAGAAGCTGTTAAAGAGGAAGCTGTGACATCTAGTACTATAGAAGAGCATACCACACAAGAGGAAATTGAATCGGTTGTACAAATACATGAAACAACAATTATTCCAAAAGAACAGAAACCGGAAGAAGAAGGTCAAGTTACCGAAGCTAATTTACCGGACCATCCAGTGAGTGAAGAAGCGACAACCGTGACAAGTTTGGCACCCGAAGAATATTCAATTGAACCGGTAAAGACAGAAGAACAAAGTACCCATGAACCTGAATATCAGACCACGCTATCTACAGCAGAAGTATCGCAGCCAGTGACCGAAATTAGCGAAGTGGAGAAACTTCCACCCGAAGAAGAAACTGCTACAGCTGAAAGTACAGAGAAGTCAGAAGAACCTGTCACAAAACTTGAAATAAGTTCAACCGAAGGTCCTCCAAAACCTGAGGAAATTCCATTTGAAACGGAAAAGCCTGAGGAAATTCCACATGAAACGGAAAAGCCTGAGGAAATTCCACATGAAACGGAAAAACCTGAGAAAATTCCACTTGAAACGGAAAAGCCTGAGGAAATTCCACTTGAAACGGAAAAGCCTGAGGAAATTCCATTTGAAACGCAAAAGCCGATTGAACCAGAACAAGAAACAGAGCCGCCTGAACAAGGTGAAACTACTACAAAAGCAATTGAAAGCACAGTAACCAAAGAAATATTACCAGAAGAAGCGGTTTCAGTAGAAGTGATTCCAAAAGTTGAAGAGAAACCGACAGAAGCTTCTACAGTAGGAGAAGAAGAGGAAGTACATTCTATCCAATCCACAGAAACTACTTCTATTTATAAGGAAGACCAACCGTCGATAACTAAATTAGAGCCTACTGAAAGGCCTCTTCCTTCTGAGGAAGAAACTCCTGCTGGAGAAATTCAGCCTAGCCAACCTGAAGAAAGCGAGGAGGCCCGTCCAACTGTATCCGAAGAAGGTCATCCGGGTATGACCGAAGAACCTCAATTTACTACGGAACATGTACCCGAAGCATCTATTGCGACAAAAATAGAAGAGCACGCGGAAGTAGAAGAAGTATCAGAAACTATTGCGACCGAAGGTCCAATTAAGGTTTCTAGCGTAAAACTAACTGAATTGCCTGAAGAGACAACTACCGTCGGACCAGAAGTAGTATCAGAAGTACCCGAATCCCAAATCCCGATAAAAGAAGAAGGTCCGCATCCGGAAACGCCGGTTGAAGAACCTATCATAAAAACACCGCCGGTACCCACGGAATTACCAACTGGAGAAATTACGGAAGAGATTCCTGAAGAAGAACCCATTCATCCGCAAGAAGGTGAAGAGCAGACTCACATTGACCACTTCCCGGAAGCTACCGTGAAACCAGAAACTGATTATGGTTTCCATGAACAACGGCCAGCGACTACTCCTCATATTCCGGAATATCCTGATCAAAGCGGAATATCGGGTGAAGACAATTCTCACTTCCCCATACCCGGCTATCCGAATCCCGACGACGACTATGGCGAGGATGACTATGGAGGACCAGGCACTTGTCGATACGGCGGCAAGGTTTACGTTTCGGCACAACAGATACCGAGAGACGACCCGTGCGATTTCTGTTTCTGCTTCAGGAGTGACATCATCTGTCTCCAACAAAGTTGTCCACCGCCTATTCCGGGCTGCCATGAGGAACCGATCAGCGGTTTCTGCTGTCCCAGATACGAATGTCCCGTATCAATGGCTACGGCTCTTAACTTAACCACTACCACTACTACGACCACGACCACGTTACCACCGCACTTTCCCGCGCATGCTTATAAAGGAGCTGCGAGGCGAAGCGGTTGTCAACTTAGTGGCCATGCCTATCGAGTGGGAGAAGTTATTAAATCGGCGTCTAATCCTTGCCTTCGCTGCATGTAAGTTTGTAACAAAATATTTTTATTCTCTACCTCTCTGTAAATCGTTTTTAACTATATGTGTTTAACTATATTATTTCTGAAAAAAATACTTAACGTGACTTATTTAAAATTTTAGTTGCGGAAATGATGGTAAAATGAAATGCGATCCGCAAGTATGCAGTCCGGAACCAATGCTGAGGCAAATGATAGCTGCGACTACAGACGCCAAAAAAAGGAGATGAGCCGCCGAGTTGGATCGAGAGATTCATCTTTACAAAGAAGCATATATGAGGGCGAAAAAGTCGACAGCAGGAAAAAATTCAGTGTTGTATAAAAGTGAATGAAAATTATTCTAAACATCGCGCGAAACACAGACAATAATGTGCTTCGACGATTACGAACTGAGTGGCCAAAACGTAAACGTTTATATTAATAATATTATATTATGTTATATATAAATAAAAGAAAAAGAGCAACGGAGAAAGAAAGAGAGAAAGAGTGGAGGAGGGGAGGAGAAGGCATACTGATTGGAGAATCATAGGATTAATTGTGTATTAAGACGTGTTATCGGTGCTAATATGCGAACACGAAAGGAGGAAGCTAGGCAGCATGTAGAAAATATAGACAAAAAAGACGAAAAAAGAAAAAAATTTGTCGTGTAACGAACATAATTTTGCGTTCTGTCTCGCGTGGGATATTTTATATATGCCCTAAAAAGACGAAAAAAAGAGGAAATTACTGAACGTACGAGACTTATGACTGTGCCTTTGTCAGTGTCGAATATCAACGGCACTGGTTTCGTTTCGGCAACGAGCGCCGTCCGCAGCCACGGTCATCGTCGTCGGTATTTAAAAAAAAGGAAACACGAAAAGAGAGAGTTGCGATCATAACTCGTGAGGGGGAGGAAAAAAAGAAGAAAAAAAATGCAATGAATGCATTTTATACGACAAATAAGAAACGAATAAAAAGATAAAAGGAAGAAAATAGAATCGAAAGAAGAATTCAATACGCCGGCCGAATGGGTCGTGCAATGATACTGAAATAGTGAAGGAGAATCGTACGAAGGATACCTCAATTCGCATTGTTTAGCTAGTTAGAAGCTTTTTTAATGTTTTTTTCTACGCAAACTATACGTCCGTGGTATCCCTCCTACGATGCAACGTCGTAAATTGAAAAATATGGGGAAGAAACGAGACCACGATCGGCGATATTCTTACTGCTCTTACGGTATCACTGCGACAATCTTAAGCGACGATGATATATGTCATTATTTGCTATGCGATCGAACGTGTTCTGGATCGTTTATTCGGCTGCTACGTGTGTCCCAAACGACCGGGTCACATTACTCAAGTTTGCTGACGTTCATGCGCACTCGGACACGATCGAGATTATGGATCGGCGTAACTAGAGCCGGCCGTGCTTCCAGTATTCTTAAGCAGCAAAGATCTTATTTTTTTTTAAGAAGAACTTCCGATTAAGCTATCTTTTTTCTTCCTTTTTTAATTGATTGACCAACACCATACTTATACAGTGCCAACGATCGTATCCCAGTGCGCGTGCGAGTGTGTGTACGTGCGTGTGTATGCATGGTGCATGTGATATGTTAATGGAGAGAAAGAGAGAGCGAAAGAGAGAGAGAGAGAGAGAGAGAGAGAAAGAGAAAGCCAGAGAGACGAAAGATACACGCATCTCAAAGCTCAAACAGCGGCTCGCGCGGAGGACCGATCCGAGAATTTGCTTCTCCGGCGAGCTGGCGTCATTATATATAAATATAAATATAAATATAAATATAAATATAAATATAAATATATATATAAATATAAATATATATACATTTATATAATTCTTTATATGCACTGTACCCTCCTCTGATGATAATACTTAACGATAACGATGTTCTATACGTTTGTACGAAAGTATAGCTGTTAAGAAAACGAGATGAGAGATAATCGCCCGTACCGGTTCTTCAGTCTCAAAGTATCGCGTTAGAAAAGAGAAAACAATAAAATCTTCGGAATCTCTTTTTAAGTCAATTATTTATCTTGATAACGATGATACTCGACTCGCATGATCGTCGTTTAATAATGAAAGCAACGTCACGCTTTGAGGCTCTGGAACTCGGCAGGCTCTTTTTAGTGTAATAAATAGAACGAATGTTTTGTATATATATATACATATATATACATATATATATATGTATATATGATCGCACGAAATACTGCGCATACTGTCTGTATAATAATGGAACGAAGACGAGTCAACGTTCGGTCTTCCTGATATCAGCGGCCCGTTAATCCTAGTTACTCATTTATTAATAATTAATTAAGCCCGTATCTGCCCCTGGGACAACAGCTTCTCGCGAAGAACTATCATGAAAGCGGTTTCCTCTTTTTCTTCACGTAAAGGATCTCTTTCGACATGAAAGATCAACGTATTCATGGAGCTTCCACGACAACTCGATCGTGATATACAAAGTGGCCATATTATTACTGTCACTGTTTTCAGACGTGAATGAAACAAATTTCCCATGCAATAATCGATAATAAATTTTTGATACACATATAAAATGTTTCTTGTGTTTTATAATAAAATTATGAAACTGATCAGCGCTGCAACATTGTTATATCCAGGAAAAATTAAAATTTTAAATACTCGTAGAGATGAAAATAACTACAATGAAGGTACGAGACTACGCATTTTTTATAACCAGGCGAATGTACCTTTAAGAAGATCGAGGAGAGAGAAAGGATTAATATCATAATTCTCAATTAATTAAGATATCGATGAAAGCGCGCGATTTCGTACGTGTCTTCCATCGAGACAAAAGTTTATAATGGTACATTTTGCGGTAAGCAAAACGAAAGTAATTAAAATAATTTGCTCAAAGCTCATTGAAAGTTACGCGGTTGTAATCGAGTCAGTTCTTCTCAAGCCAATCTTTAGCAATTATATATAGTCCAAACCCTAGTATTTATACTCGATATCAACCCTTTTTCCCTTTCAATCATAGCAAATAATAATTATCAAAGGTAAATATGAGTGTCGAGTGTTTATGATAATAAGTATGATATTATACAGCTGTACGATATTATGTAGCTGTAATGGCGTAAGACATATATTTCCTTACAGAAATCCAATTTAATACTGAAAACTGTTTATTTTGAGTATTAACAGCACTAAACAATAGTGCTTTTATTACTCGAAATAAATAATTAATCACTTCTTTTCAGTATTAAATTTTGATAAGGGACATCGTGTTGAACGTAGAACGCATGTAAGACTAATGTCGAAATCGATCGAAACAGCGAAACGTCCACGAAAATTAATTATGTAGGCACAAAGCGCATAAGGCGATCAATTCCTATCCATTTCGCCGCATCAACTATTCCTTCATGATCGAACATATTCACGTTAAGCTATGTTCAGATTCCCACTCAGTGTCACCCATATATCACTCCATCCTTGTTATTTACCGAAAGATAAATAAGGATGACATGGCATTCTGAGAGCACCCGGATGGGAATTCAAACACCTTTATATGAGAGATTTCCTTCAATTTTCTTGTAATCCGATATGATTACCGAGAGCTAAAAGCTGAAGGATTTGAATCGGTCCCGCGTTTGTGCGCGTGAAGCATTATGGCGTGTGGCGCGTGATGAAAAATACTTGAACTTCACGACAGATCTACCGACTTCTTTCTCGCACGTAAGTACGATCACAGTCGTGTTGCTATGAGGAATGTAACTCGACATCGTTCGCCGCTTATTATACTATGTGATAAACGGAATAACGAGAGCGAGCCGGGAAATAGCGAAAGAAAGCCCCGGCAGTGCCGACTATATGGAAGTAGGCTAAGTTCGACAGTACGTGCTAGTATAAAGTGTCCTTTTATATGAATAAAAGATTTTGTATGTCATCCTGTGTATCTCTGTGCACCTTGTTATTCATTGTATAAAAAATTTGCTATCCGCGTATAAATAAAAAAATCTCAGTTTAATAAATAATATAGAACAATTAATAATAATAACATACTTTATTTAATTAAATCGTTGTTTATAATGCTAGTCATTTTAAAAAATCTGTATAAATTGTTTATTTATGTTTTATAAAGTAACTGCAGTGAAGCATTATCACTTTTCCGTTTCGCATCTATTTGGTTATATCAGGTAAAAAAACATTTAAAAAGTATATTTGTTTTCGTTCCGTTTTATTCCATTAATATTGCGCGACAAGAGATATAAATTGTCACTTCAAAGAATTATGAGAAAAATTCGAATAATTATATAATATATATTATAATTACATATATTACAGAGAGAAACCTGAGAGAGGCCATGCTGGCCTTTTTTCTGTTACATTCAAAATCGCCCGTACACCCATTTCCATTTTGGAAACTACGTGACTACATACATTTTCTGACACTATCGATAAAAACATATCGTCGAAAGTAGACGTGGTTCGTCTCTGTAATACATCCTCAGGACAGAAGCGTGTTGACTATAATTACTAGTACGTATCAAAGTCTCTATAATTACTGGCAATTATAGAGACTTTTGATAAATTCAATCTCTTCTAAATATATATATATTGTCTAAATTTATACATTGTTCATTTAAGACATAATTTAGCAAAAACGAGTTATAGAGGCCCTCCACCATCCCCGCCAATTTTATCGGCGGTCCTCTTTTCTTTGTAAGTATATTCTCTCATAAAACAAACAAGTTACTAATAAATTTAGTAGTCCGTTTTTGCAGGTAAATGTATCATTAATCTCTAATTTATTCTTTTATTTTTATGTGTAATTATTTTATTTCGTTAATAATTAAAATTGCAATAACTTTTTAAATATTATTTTTTATTATTT
>NW_017305705.1:2191973-2194558 GCF_001594115.1 Trachymyrmex septentrionalis
TGCTAAGATTTTTAAAAAAAGTATATAATTATTTTAGAGAATATATACAATTACTTTAGAGAATACATAATTATTTTATAGAAATATTTTATAGAGTTATTTTATATAACTATTTTATAGAATATAAAATTATTGAAATCATTTTATTTAACAATGATTTAAAAATAATCGTTTTTTAATCATTGTCAAATAAAATGATTTAAAAACAAGCGAAAAAAAGTTAATTTTACACAAATAAAAAATAATATTTACCGCCAGGTTACTCTACCGGTACCCGATGTCTCTCTCAGACCTCCGCCTCCTCTCAGACCTCCGCCTCCTCTCAGAATATGCACAGGACACTCGCGTAAAACACTCGCGAATATTACACTGTAATCGCGCGTGGACTATAACTTGAGTCCGATAACTAGAACGGCACTCCCGAAACGCGCGACGCGACGAACCGGCTGCGGTTCGTTCATTTCAAATAAATCGGCGACGAGGGTACGTTAGCTTCTCCAGAGGATTTTTACACGAAGAGAACGATTTTACTCAATATCTAAAAATTTATATAAATATATACATTTATATAAATAATATTTATAAAAATATATACATTTAGATATATCTAAAATATTTTAGAGAAAAATCGTTCTTTTCTTGGAAATATCCTCTGAGTACTGAGCCCTCCCACCACGTCAAGGTGTACCCTGAGAGGGAAGATAATCTGAAAAATATAATATATAGCTATTATCTATATTACAACGGAATGATTGCGTCGTAATTGTGCGTAAACATGACGCGCAGCTCCGTGCCACCCCGTGCCATTCCCACTTCAAGGTCGCGCGCCGATCATCTAACTCGAAATATTACCGTTAACACATATTACAAGATCAGTAAAATAATCTATTCGTTACAATATTCTTCGATGAATATTATACGATGCTTTATTATACGATTTTCGTTTTACTTCTTGTATACGTTACGCGCACAACTCATCTATATCTTGGGCCGGTATTCATAGTTTATATTCAAAACTATCTTAAATACACAAAGAATTACAAAACTATCTTAAATAAGAAGTCACGAATCAAAGGGCCGCATTAATGTCTTAAAACGTTACTTAAGACATTACTAAGACTTTTGAAATAAGAACGGATTATGAATACCGCCCTTAGATCTCTAATATATATATCTGTAAACGTGTAATATAAATTCTATTTATACCATTATGATATTGAGTCCAAATTGTTTTATAATTAAATAAATTGCATTTATCTTTGCATTTATCTTATTTAAAGAATGTATAATTCATAATTGATCTTTATCTAAATGTAAATCATCAAAGAAAGAAATAAAGATTGATATATAATCCTTAATACACACCTTAGGTAGTTCT
Organism: Trachymyrmex septentrionalis; assembly: GCF_001594115.1. Classification (NCBI taxonomy): domain Eukaryota; kingdom Metazoa; phylum Arthropoda; class Insecta; order Hymenoptera; family Formicidae; genus Trachymyrmex; species Trachymyrmex septentrionalis. The sequence goes on from NW_017305705.1 coordinate 2,193,352, forward strand.
GGGCATTACTAGTTGGGCATCCTTACATAATTCATCAATTCGCGTTGGTGGATATCTAATTTTCGTGGGTTAATGCAGATTAATGCGCGATACGCGGAGCGACTCGTGTCGTACGTCTGTCTCCTTCCGAGGTCGCCGAGCGAATACCAAAGTGATGACGTAGTCAACCACCTCACCGCGCGACACGCCCCCCTGGGTTTTTCCGCGCGGCACGCTCCCCCTCGCTTTTCGTCGGGCGCCGTTTAGATATTTAACTATTGCGTATAAAAAATATTTACGGTTTATTCAATGATTCGTATTTTATATGATTTTAACTAACGGGTATCGTCGTACATTTTGCGCTTTGCTCTGTAGCATCTCTAGTACTTATTCAATCCTATATTATTTGCGCAGTTTTTGTAAACGTAATCAGTAATTGTTCGCGTGTGTGGAGTATCTTAGATGTTCAATATTATGTCGCGTGTGTGGAGTATCTTTGATGTTCAACATTATGTCGCGTGTGTGGAATATCTTTGATGTTCAACATTATATCGCGTGTGTGAAGTATCTTTAATGTCCAACATTGTCTCAATTTTTATTATTCTTTTAAATGATTCATACTTAAAAAAATAAAAGTTAATAATATTATTTAAATTCTTTATATAAAAATAAATGCAAATTTTCTTGATATTGCGGAACATTATTTGCATTAAATGCGGCTTTGGCTAAAAGTATTAAATATCTTGTTGATTATTGTTTAATTTTTCAGCTAAAAAATTAATTTATGACACTACTACTTTGCTCCAAATTATTCTGTGTTTGAAAAATTCTTTAAACACGTGTAATGCCGATTATTGCTGGGTAAAAAATAACTGTTACTTATAAAATAAAATAAGTTTTTGGAACTTATTTTATATTTTTTATTTTAAATAATTCGTATGTGTTATTTTATCGAGCTATGAGATCGACGTTATACGTAAATTTAAAGAATTTCTGAAACACGGATAATTTGCAGTAATAGTAGTATCTCAAACCAATTTATTAACTAAAAAATTAAATAACGATCAACAAGATATTTAGTAAAACTGTATTTAGCACAAATTGTTTCACAATATTAAGTAAATTCGCGTGTATCATTATATAAAGAACATATATAGGATATTTTATCAACCTTTATTTAAGTATGAATCATTAAAAAGAATGATGAAAATTGAGATATAATGTTAGA
>NW_017305705.1:2194658-2194865 GCF_001594115.1 Trachymyrmex septentrionalis
TATAAGGGGGACTTTGCCTTAGGAGTGCCATTTTTCAGGTGTTTACGTTTTATTTTTTTTGAAGGAAACGAGTAAAGATTTTTGAGTGCGGTTTTTTTCTTGCTTTTATTCATGATATGCAGAACATTAAACAATTTTTTTTTCTAAAAAAAAAACAAAATGGCGGACGTTGTAGCTCCGCGAAAACAGGTCCTCAAATCGCGGGAG
>NW_017305705.1:2195210-2200557 GCF_001594115.1 Trachymyrmex septentrionalis
AGCGATGGGGAGCGTGCCTATGTCGCTACGTCATCACTTCGGCATTCGCTCGGCGCCCGCTGAGGAAGAAGGATATGTGATGTGGTCGCTAGGGGTGTCGCGCATTAATCTACGAAAAATAGGTATTCACGTTCGCGAATTGATGATTAATTGCGTAAGACTGCCCTAATAGTGATGTTACTCAAAACTAAGGTGTGTATTAAGTTATATCTCAATCTTTATTACTCTCTTCGATCATTTACATTTAAATAAAGATTAATAATAAGTTAATAATTAATAATAAGTTATACGTTTTTTAAATAAAGACAAACGCAAACATTTTTTTAAATTATAAAACAATTCGATCTAATTTAAATAAAAGGAGAGTTACTTAAAATTTAGATAAAATAATTATATATATATTCTCTAAAATAATTATATATATTTTCTAAAAATTTTAGTAAAAATAAATTTGTATAAAATTTTAAAGTAATTTTTAAGTAATTCCCCTTTTATTTAAATTAGATAATACAATAAAGAATAATATTTAAAAATTTATTGCAATTTAATTAGCAAAATACAATAAAATAATTAGACATAAAAATAAATTAAAGATAAATTAAAGATACGCGCGCTTACCTGTAAAAACAGACTACTAAATTTATTAATTTGTTTGCTTTATGGGTGAGTATATGTACTTACAAAGAAAAGAGGACCGCCGATAAAATCGGCGGGGGTGGTGGAGGGCTTCTATAACTCGTTTTTGCTAAATTATGCCTTAAATGGACAATATATGTTTAGAAGAGATTGAATTTATTAAAAATCTCTATAATTGCTAGTAATTATAGAGACTGACACGTACTAATAATTATAGTCGATATGCTTCTGTCCTGAGGATGTATTACTCTAGCGGGTGGTCTACAATTTCAGCTTTTTGTACTACTTATTACCAGCGCAAGTTCTAATTGACCACTGCTTTTTCATTTTCTGCTTTTCCGTCAAGGTGTGAACGCGCCCTTATAGAGATAAACCACGTCTACTTTTTACCACGATACAATTTTATCGATGGTGTCAGAAAATGAATATAGTCACGTAGTTCCCAAACTGAAAATGGATGTACTGGCGGTAGTGTACGGGCGATTTCGACAGTAACAGGAAAAAGACCGGCATGGCCTGTCTCTGGTTTCTCTCTGCTTATACATTCAATCATAAGTTGTTTGAATATTTCATCCATCTAAAGTTCCGGATAGGGTTGCCAATATCAGGAAACAAATTCTATGTTTCTGTGGCGGACCGGTCGCACGAGCAATTTCGCACGAAAATTTAAGCATTGGACGGACATATCGAATTATTTATGTTAGAAATAAAAAAACGAATATATAAACGTACACTTCTACAAAATAAATGCAACAGCGAGACGCATAATTATATGAAAATATTCTAAATTGATATCACGAACACCGGGCAGCCGAGTGAAGGGTTACGTTCCTAGATTAATACGCGTTGGCAACGCGTGTTTTGACGCATTGTTGAAGTTAGTCAAAGTGATATTTTCTTTTAGTGTCGCGTTGGGAAGAGACGTTGTGTTCTGCGATTTCTGAGCGAGATACGCGAAGGAATCGTTGTCAACGAACGATGGAGGCCGGTGCGAGTACGGGTACTCGTACGACGCGATTTATGATGGAAGGTGTCGGCGCCCGAGTGATTCGTGGACCGGAATGGAAATGGGGAAAACAGGTTAGGTTTGAGAGGTTAAGTGCGTTAAACGCGATTTGTTTGAGACAACGCGATGTTTTTCTCCCGCAAGATTAATAGCAATAAATACTCCCACATTTTCTGTTTTCTGCAACAATAGCTCAATTTTTTTCAGAAAATTGCGCTTGTAAAAAACTAATTTAATTAGTTGTAAGGTTACTCCGATTGTTGTTTATGTCATGTAACATTTATATTTAATTGGATTATAGATTTGTTGCATACTTACTTAAATTACTATTAGATTTTACAATATTATATATCAATGTACGTGATTTTTAATGGGCAGATCATTGTACAAAAATAGAAGTAACATCTTCATTTTTAATTATGTATATTTTACTGACAACGATTGCCATATTGTTAAGAAACTTCCTTGCATTAGTAACAGATTTGAAGGATATTTTAATTATTGCTTTTTAAATTTCATTTAAAAGGATGGTGGAGAGGGTCATGTGGGTACTGTGAGAAATTTTGAATCACCAGAAGAGGTTGTGGTTGTTTGGGATAATGGCACAGCAGCCAATTATCGATGCTCTGGAGCCTTTGATCTACGTATTCTGGATTCTGCACCAACAGGAGTGAAACATGATGGTACAATGTGTGATACTTGTCGTCAGCAGCCTATCTTTGGTATTAGATGGAAGTGTGCTGAATGTGGCAACTACGATCTTTGTTCCATTTGTTATCATGGAGATAAACATCATCTACGCCATAGATTTTTTCGTATTGCTACACCAGGAAGTGAAAGAGTTTTACTAGAGCCTCGTAGGAAAAGCAAAAAGGTATAAACCATGATTCTTAATTTTATTATTTGAAAATTACTTGTTATATTATGTTTTAATTAATATTTTAATATAGATTGGAATTCGTGGTATATTCCCTGGTGCAAGAGTTGTACGAGGCGTGGACTGGCAATGGGAAGATCAGGATGGTGGAAACGGCCGTCGAGGAAAAGTTAATGAAATACAAGACTGGTCTGCAGCTAGTCCACGTTCAGCAGCTTACGTTATTTGGGATAATGGTGCTAAAAATTTATATAGAGTCGGCTTTGAAGGAATGGTTAGTATTACAATATTAATTGCTTTATATTAAAGATAGTTTAAAACACTTTATATAAAAATTGCTTTTTATTATGATTTATATATATATGTTTTTTTTATTTTAGGCTGATTTAAAAGTGGTTAGTGATGCAAAAGGACAAACGGTATATAGAGATCATTTGCCATTGCTAGGTGAGCAAGGTCCAGGTCGGACAGGACCTCATGGTTTGCAAATTGGTGATCAGGTAAATTGTTCACGATGTGTCTGTTATATGTAAAAAAGCGCATAACATAAAAATTATAATTATTTTTTGTATTTATAGGTTAATGTCGATTTAGAGTTAGAAATTGTACAATCTCTACAACATGGCCATGGAGGCTGGACAGATGGCATGTTTGAATGTCTCGGCACTACAGGAACGGTTGTCGGTATCGATGAAGATCATGACATTGTTGTCTCATATCCAAGTGGTAATCGGTGGACTTTCAATCCTGCTGTACTCACCAAAGTCCAGATACCTGTCCCTGTTACTAGTTCGAGTTCTGACAATCAGACATTTGCTGTTGGAGATTTAGTTCAAATATGTCATGATATAGAAAAAATTAAATTACTCCAACGTGGTCATGGGGAATGGGCTGAGGCAATGGCTCCAGTAAGCATTTTAAAATAATAAAATTACTAAATTTAATTCTATTTGTTTTTATATCTTATGCTTTATATCTTATTCTGAATGACTTTTTGTAGACTTTAGGAAAGATAGGTAGAGTACAACAAATATATCATGATGGAGATTTAAAAGTGGAAGTCTGTAGTACATCATGGACATATAATCCTCAAGCTGTTACAAAAGTTGCTAGTAGCGATGGAAGTGTTCCAGGAAATAGTAGTGGTGGTAAGTGTAATAAACTGAACTAATTAGCTTTATTATATATTTTCATTTTATTATATATTTCTAGTTCAGTATATGAAGTAACTTATGTATTGTTTTCTAGAACGATTATCAGCATTATTAAAGAAACTATTTGAGACACATGTTTCTGGTGATGTCAATGAAGAATTAGTAAAAACTGCAGCAAATGGTGACGCTACTAAGTGCGAAGAGTGCTTAAAAAGGCCGGAAGCCGATGTTAATGGTGTATTCGCTGGCCACACCGCCTTGCAAGCTGCAAGTCAAAACGGTCATTTAGAAGTTATTAAAATACTTCTTCGATATAGCGCAGATGTAGAAATGGAAGTAAGTATTTTTTACAAATCGTATGAAGATGACAGATACATACTAGATTGTATTTTTTTCACTTATATCGTGTTTTTGAAAAAAATAGGATAAAGATGGTGATAGAGCCGTACATCATGCTGCTTTTGGAGATGAGCCAGGTGTTATGGCGCTTCTCGCTGGTGCCGGCGCCGATTTAAATGCTCGAAATAAAAGACGTCAGACAGCTCTTCATATCGCGGTTAATAAAGGACACGCTGGTGTTGTGCGAACTTTATTGGAATTAGGCTGCCATCCGAGTTTACAGGTAAGTGTGCATGCAATTTATTATTTTATTTTAGTACAAATGCTCTTTAGCATTCATTTTCAGAATGCTATATGTATATATCTTATTAAATGTTTTTATTATATATTGTACGAATTAAAAACTATCACTGTATTAGATATATTTTGAAACATTGTGCAATAAAAAATATTTTAACTACAGGATTCCACGAATAATAGTCTTATTATATTTTTATAATAAAAGTTATAAGTTTATATAATTTAAGTAATTATAATATTTAATAGTAATTATTTATTAATAATAAATAAATTATTTTAATGTTGAAAATAGCTCTAATAATGATAAACAAGATAATATTTTTATTTACTTATTTAAAAGCTTTTTTATAATGTCATATATAATAGCAAACATTTTATACGTATAAACGTCATATTAATATTTTATTAATAATTACGATCAGAGGAATTGCATAGAATCAACTCCGATACGATAACGTAAACTTAAAACAATTCTGTTTATACAGTCGCGAAGTAAATCAACGACTTAGAGAAAACCGCGGGTTTATTGTAGGAGATTGTACTGGAATGAAATCTCGTGAAATATAACCATAGGCGGAGGTTTCGGTGGCGGGCCGCAAGGGAGGATAAAGGAAAGAGGGGTAGGGGTTGTTTATTTTATTCTTGAACTGTCTGAACATGATATATTTGTGGTATTCCGCCCTCCAATGATTTATGCCGGTCTGAAACTGCGTAAACGAACACCTCCTGCTACAACCCTTTTTTCTCTCTCTTTTAACATTTTGTTTCGTTTTCTTTCTCTCATTTTGTATCCGACGATATGCAACCCTTTTTGCAGCATGCAATTCCATTGTTCAATAGCTAATTGTAAATTACGTAATCTATAACGAATTAAGTTTTCTATTTCAATAAAAATCTACTGAAGCTTTATATTTTACTAAGGGAATTCTTTTGAATCTTTTTAAAAATGTTTTAGTTTGCAATTTTGTATTATTTATACAATAATTATTAAATTTAAAAAGTAAGAGAAAAAAAAAGAAAGAAGCATTTTTACGA
>NW_017305705.1:2200657-2201745 GCF_001594115.1 Trachymyrmex septentrionalis
TATTTTATTTTAGTACAAATGCTCTTTAGCATTCATTTTCAGAATGCTATATGTATATATCTTATTAAATGTTTTTATTATATATTGTACGAATTAAAAACTATCACTGTATTAGATATATTTTGAAACATTGTGCAATAAAAAATATTTTAACTACAGGATTCCACGAATAATAGTCTTATTATATTTTTATAATAAGAGTTATAAGTTTATATAATTTAAGTAATTATAATATTTAATAGTAATTATTTATTAATAATAAATAAATTATTTTAATGTTGAAAATAGCTCTAATAATGATAAACAAGATAATATTTTTATTTACTTATTTAAAAGCTTTTTTATAATGTCATATATAATAGCAAACATTTTATACGTATAAACGTCATATTAATATTTTATTAATAATTACGATCAGAGGAATTGCATAGAATCAACTCCGATACGATAACGTAAACTTAAAACAATTCTGTTTATACAGTCGCGAAGTAAATCAACGACTTAGAGAAAACCGCGGGTTTATTGTAGGAGATTGTACTGGAATGAAATCTCGTGAAATATAACCATAGGCGGAGGTTTCGGTGGCGGGCCGCAAGGGAGGATAAAGGAAAGAGGGGTAGGGGTTGTTTATTTTATTCTTGAACTGTCTGAACATGATATATTTGTGGTATTCCGCCCTCCAATGATTTATGCCGGTCTGAAACTGCGTAAACGAACACCTCCTGCTACAACCCTTTTTTCTCTCTCTTTTAACATTTTGTTTCGTTTTCTTTCTCTCATTTTGTATCCGACGATATGCAACCCTTTTTGCAGCATGCAATTCCATTGTTCAATAGCTAATTGTAAATTACGTAATCTATAACGAATTAAGTTTTCTATTTCAATAAAAATCTACTGAAGCTTTATATTTTACAAAGGGAATTCTTTTGAATCTTTTTAAAAATGTTTTAGTTTGCAATTTTGTATTATTTATACAATAATTATTAAATTTAAAAAGTAAGAGAAAAAAAAAGAAAGAAGCATTTTTACGAAGTAGCTTTTTAATTGAGTATATTAATATTATTATATTATATTCTATTTACAAATTT
>NW_017305705.1:2201845-2207235 GCF_001594115.1 Trachymyrmex septentrionalis
TATATATTGAAAAGATAAATATTTATTTTTCTTCCTTTTTGTGAAAACATTTTTCATAAAGTCGAATATGTAACGGCACCGTAAACGCGGCTTATTCAGAATAAAGAAAATAAATTTGAGTAGAGGCGCGAAGGAGACATAACAAGGGCAAGGAAAATAAAATGAAAGAGAGCAGAAGGGTTGCGAAGAATAAAAGGAAAAAAAGTGAATGGTGTTGAAGAAGGAAGAAGATTTCAATCAGGGTATATCAGCATATATATTACTCTTCTTGTCGATATTTAAGAGCAGAATTTGTAGGGTTCTCGGATACGCTGTATTTTATTATTGATAGCATCAGAGATGTTTGTGATTCCTCCTCACGTTAAACGATCAACTATGTGAATGTTTACTGATATTGCAAATGCTTACTTAAAGCATTGACATACACCATATTTTTCATCTTTACATCCGCGGTCGTAATACATTTTATTTATTTTCCTTTTGTTTGATATTCAGTTTTATTATTTAGATATATTACGCAAAGTGTAACACATTTTGCTTTCATAATTTTACATTGACTACATCTCGTTGTTTTTTGATACTTGTGCGATATTTGCGCACGAGTGCCGGATGTGCGAATGTGAATTAGTGTTAATTCACCTTTGTTACACGAGTATCTCCTCATTTGCAGGAGACTTAATTAATTCAGTTATCTGCCTCGAGGAAGCCTCGAATTCCACCTGCGTTACGAGTGTCGCGGGATTGTGTTTGAGAATACGTGTTGCGCATAATCAAGACGCGCTGTGTATATTTGGTCCTCTAGCAATGGGGTATAACACTGCGGATCCCTATTTCCCTTCGAAACAATTCGAAACCTGAAGACAACTAGGAAACGTTTTCTGTGATAAACAACATTTACGTGCTCGACATTTATTGACGACTATTTCTTGCATTTATTTTACATTCTTTTTTAAATTATCTTAGGACATTCTAAAATGATTTCCTAGTTTTAAAGGTTTTTTACTAATCTTTTTAATTTAGAAATACATAATTTTTTAAATATTAAGTAACGTTTCTATAAACATTACTTTATAAAGATATAGAAATTTGTTTGAAGAGTTTGTGTTAGAAAAGTGCACATATAAGTAATTACATTAAATTATTGCAAAAGCTTTTTCTTCCGCCAACAGTTTACAGAAGTAATTAAGAAAGTTAGGCAATAGCCTTCTCATTTTCATAATCACCGCACAAAATGGTATAAATTAACAGTAAATGTAAATCAACGGTGTTTTTACGCGATGCCAGGGTGTATTGCGACCGTCGTGAAATACCGTTCATATATTTCATCAGGCATAAGACTTGTGAAAATATGCTTGCATTAGCGCTCGCGAAATTACGGTTCATGTCTGTTTCTTCTCAGTTACGCTCTTATTCCACATTTACAGTCGACATTTGCATAATTGCTCTTTTTAAAAGCAATAAGAAAAAGTTATTTGTTGTTGAAACACGAAACTCTTAAAAAGTTTATTTATCTTATTTTTATGAAATCTTTCCATAAAAGCGATAGAGATCTTAAAACTGTAATTGAAGTATCATAGATCTTATTTGATGTTTATAATATTTATATGTAATTGCTGTTTTATGGTAACTGCCGATAATCCTTCTGCGATCTTATTTCATTCTCTCTCGTAGAAGTTCTTAAAAGAAAACTTTTTTTTCCGCGTTACCATCGTCGAGCGTACTCTTCGTGAAGAAATACAATTTCAACGATCACGTACGTATGTAGCAGACAAGAAAGGCAGACTTTCGCGTTCGGCACGTGCGCGAAATTCCGACAAGTCGATCCGACAATACCGGCGTGGGCGGTGGGAGGGAATGGAGGGACGAGGAGAATTTTTGCGATCACGCTATCATCCTGTCTGCTTCGTTGAAGGATCGGACTAATCGAAATACCGGACGTCTTTGGAGCTCCTACGTGTGTAGGTACTCTCTGCGGGTGTAGCAACCCATCATTGTTGCCGTTAAAATCGGGCTAGTCATCCTTATGGCTTCCGTTGTTCATTTCGGGATATCTGAGAAAAAATATTAAGATGATCCGACTGTAAAGCTTTTATCTTTGATATTGATTGTTCGTCTTTTCTTTTTCTTACGACTACATGATTGAAAGAAGACAATCTGAAAATGATCATGAAGATCTGAGTGAAATAGATTATTAAGACATTATCTATTTGTTCCTAATAATATTTTATATATATTATATATAACTGGATTTTTTATAATGTTTGTGTTATGACAGAGAACCAGCTGTTTGCTATAACAATTGTCGTGTGTGAGTGTATTGTGTGTATTTTGGCAAATGAGGATTAATCGCTTTCGAGAAACTGCGTCCTCTCATAATTCTGTACAATTCAATATATCCAACATGACGTTTCAGTCGAGACCATTCTGTTTTACGAGCGCAGTCAGGACATACTGTACACGCAATAATTGAGTTCAATTGTGTTCGCTACGTGGTCAGTATCGTTGAATACCTGAAACAAATCATAGACAGTCTGCACGAATTCGATTGAATATTATCAATAATAACTGGCGCTTCGATTGATTATAGTAATTTTTATTCGTTTTAGCATTTGTCCTTTGTGCAGTATCCTTTTAAATCGTGGATAATTGCACGATTTAATGGGATGAATTTTTGATTCCTTCGTTATTTCCTTCGGTAGTCGTATTCGCGATGCAAAAATTCTTGAGGAATAACGAGGTGCAAGGGATAAAGATGCGAGTAATACAATTCGATACTTCTTTACTCTATCGTGCGAATAATACATTCAATTGAACCGATAGTCTGCGCCGATGCGACCGTCTTATACGTAGAAAAAGTGGTTTGTTTCGGAATGGGAAATGCGATACTCCGCGGGGGGTTGAAATCGGAGAAAGAGTGCCTATAGTTTCGTGACCCCTATTACAAATCCAATATCCATCTATACTTTTCCCTTTTTCGCTCTTTCTGTCTTTCTTTCTCTTCTCGATCCATCTTGACGTTATCGCCTATAGCCGCATCCTTCCTACAACGTTGCTATAAAACATATTCGCTGACAGCGACAATATTTCCCTCGGTGTTGCAGACTCGACAGAAGTAACGCTCTTGGGCCACATATTCACATAGAAAATGCCTACTCGCGCGAGAGTGATCGAGCCGACAGTTTGATCGTCTGCGAGCAATCCGACAATTGAAATATTTATGCGCGTTATTTATAGCATTACATTATATAAACTCTCTCTCTCTCTCTCTCTCTCTCTCTCTCTCTCTCTCTCTCTCTCTCTCTCTCTCTCTCTCTCTCATTTTGCAATTTTTTGCACTTGGATTTTAACAGCGGAAAGATTCATAGAACATTACGTTTATACAGTTTGCTTTTTATCTTCCTTTTCATTTCTCTGTCTCGCTAATTTTTTCATTATTATCATGGCACGTTGTTCCAATCTCATTTCGTTCTAACATTTTTCTACTGTAACAGTGTCCCATTTATCTCTTAATAAACTATTCTTTATTTTTATAAAGTTAACGACCCTCTTTTAGAATGTCGATTAATTTATAGAATTGGCTTTTCCCAATAAATCCTCTAGAATCTTTAGACATACATTTTCAAAGAATGCTAACGATTGAATCATTAATTTTACAAAGATGTATCCTTTATCCTTTAATACTTTCTATTTTTTGCGTTAGTGTTTAACTAAAAATAAATAATTTTCATGTTCTTCAAAAGTTTCGGGAATAAATATTTTATCTGTATCTTATACCTGTCTAAACCAGAAGCCTTTGGGACCGATAGAATTCAGAAGCTTCTTTTTCAAAGAATGTGATATACTTCTATGCAGCTGCTGCGTACTATTCCCAGCATGCATTGCTATTCGCTTCCTCCCAGAATAGCAAACTACCTCGTTGGTAGTCGAAAAATGCTTCAGTCCCAGGCCAATCCTTCAAGAAGAACATGGACAGAGCATTTTAAATAAATACCTGAATAGATTCCCCGTATAAACGGATTTAACACTTCGCTTTTACAGTGTAGAAAATAAGCTCTGAAAAGTATTCTTGCATTCTGCATACGTTTTCGTGAGCAGAATCTCGTTCTGATTGCAGTCTTTCGATACGTTTGTTCCGGATGTAAAACAGATATATGATCTGTTTTCCATTTTTCCAGGATTTTATGTGTCTGAAATTTTATGTATCTGTTTTGAATTGTTGAAATTTTCTTGGAAAATGCACGTTGTTGGTAGAATGTAAATTGTAATTTGTTAGGCAGCTTGATCTTCGGACTATGGAAATGAATGTAATCCGAATACGTCTTATCGATGGTTGGTTCGTGTCGACATTTTTGTTAGAAGTTGAGCTAATTTGTATTCGGTTGATGTAAGGGATCATGACAAGAGCTTGCGCTTATACATGTACCACAGTCGGCGCGATGTTGGGCTTAGAACGTCAGGAGAACAGGGTCGTAAAACCGGAAGCGTATTACACTGTTAGTAGCCAAGCGGACGAAGTACACGTTGATTATTTTTACGGTTACGGCGATGTTTCGCGATTCTGGATTACAGGTTAATAGAATGGATGTTTTAAAATAGCTCTGATGCATTGCGAAAGCGTTTATTATTACGCTATAAAGATATAACGCTATAAAGACATAATGAATATTCTATTCTCTTAAAAGATTAAAAAATAATTAATTAAAAAATTCGATTCTCTTCTCTATTATTAAATAAAATCTGTTATACTTAGTTATAAAAAGAAGAAGCAAAAGAATAGGAAAACTGGAAGAAAATAGTAGATGAATTTTGTTGTACTCCCTTCTTCGATATTATATTGGAAAATTAAGTTATAGAACGGAATGTTTCTGTCTATACGATGGACGGGATAGATTTGTTATTTCTTCACACTCATCGAAAAATCTGTTGAGACCCGAAATGTTCATTAAAGGCCACAATAACAATGCGACTCGCGTTGTTCAGAGCGACATTAAACTTGCCACGGTGATTAAGGGGTGGCTCCGCTTGGCGACGGTGGTAACGCAAGAACAAGAAACAGCAACAAACTCTTAGGCGGTGCCTGCTGTACTCAAGTACTTAGGCGGAGAGTCCCTTCGTGGAATAGCGACCGTGCAAGTGACGGGCTGCAGCACTCAACCTCCAAAACTTAAGCGTGTTTATGCTAGCCTCGCCACTTGCGGCTCTCTGAGGGGTGATTCGGCAGCTGCCTCCCAAGGATTAGGAAAGGACAGAGTCCTTTGAGACATTGCTCTGATAACACGCAAGCGTTTTTTTTTATAAATAAGCTTGTAATGAATATTCGTTTTCTTCCCCGCAAATTATTTCTTCTGTCGAATCTAGATTTTTATTATATTGTTAAGAATATATCATGC
>NW_017305705.1:2207335-2214382 GCF_001594115.1 Trachymyrmex septentrionalis
TTATAAATAAGCTTGTAATAACTATTCGTTTTCTTCCCCGCAAATTATTTCACTTCTGTCGAATCTAGATTTTTATTATATTGTTAAGAATATATCATGCAATCAATAATTTTGCCGAAGACACTTAGTTCATTAGGCACGTGGAATTAAATATTTGGAGATTTCGATTCATTTATGGTCAAACGAGTAACACGCGGCGAGGAACTGATTCCGAGTCAATGAATAATCCTCGATTCTCTGCATGGTTATGGGCCGCGACATCGTATTCGAAGTTCAGATGAAACTTCTAATACAATGACAGTCAGTATTAACATTCGATATTCCACAGTCATAAACTTGCGGAAAGGTCTGTGGATATACCTTTCTCTGTGTCTTCTCCCTTGCCATTTCTCTCTCTCTCTCTCTCTTCCTCCCTCTTTCTCATCTTTCGTTTGCTTAGATATTCATAAATGCATCTGTGTTGGTGCACATTTGTATGACGTTATTGCGTATTAACGCGGCTTGACGCAAACTCAATGAAGTCTAGAAAGTTTGCTCGTAAATTCCACCTGATATTCGTATATGAGATGCATCATAGTCTGCGTTATCGATGATACTAAATGAAGGTTTGAAACTTCGATAATAAAATTTTGCTTCGCGTAACTTGTACGAGCTAACACCCGATCTGGTACTGCGCATTTGCATGCACAGATAAATATGTTGTAAGTATTGCATGTACAAATTATGTATACTGATGTGTATCGGCTACGACGTAGAAAGTTGTAGCGAAATTTATATTACATACTTACGATATTACGTAAAAACATGATATTACGTTAATCAAACGCAAGCTCTATGTATGCTTTACACAAATACAGTGTTTGTAGTAACTCTAGATTTGCGTTGCGCCCGAACCTTTGCGTGTTGTCTTAAAATGGATGGAGGCAGATTGCCTGAAATAACAATGGTATCAAAAGATAAAGTATTACCGCCCTCTCCCCACGAGTTTGCCCACGAGATTGTTCTATCTTTTTCTACTTTTCTCCCTTATTTCAGTTTTTCACGCGCAATAATGGGAGTCACTTTGAATTTTTCCAAATTTCACGCGTGCTAAAAATTAATTTTCTTTTATCAAGAGATTTTTTTTGATTCCGCAGTGTGATTTCAATTAATTTCATTCTCGCTGACATTTTAGTTGAATCATTTATTTGTATTTGGTTTTTTAAAAACTATGGGAGCAATGTTGATTGATAAGTATTGTATAATTGAAATTTATCGTATTTTGATTACAAACACGGATTGTATAAAATAAATGAATAGCTTTGGTCACAGAGCGACCAGATGTTTCGAGGTTTTACGATCGTTTCACATAGCGCTTTCATTTCTACTCAATCTGTCTTGGTTTCGCGATACGACATAACATCGCTACGTGATAGGATTTATTCGCGTGTTAGATGTTAAATGTTTCATTGCGCGTATCTTTAACGAGATTGGGGCAATTTAAGTATTTTACAGGGTCTTATATTCGTCTTTCGAATTTTCTAGCAGAATTCATGCAGGTAATAAAATTTTATAGACGCGAACATAGTTTCTTTACTTGCTTTAGAACGAGGCTACTTTGTGGAAATTAATATATTAGTAACTGTAAATTAAACTCAAATTTTATAATATTATTCTACGTTATCGTGTACGAAGTCGATTTACTTAATTAATCAATGAAAATGATTTTGTTAATTGTAATTATTTGTATTTATGGTGATATTTAAGCTTTATCTCTTTAATGTTCAAAAGCAATCTTAGTCTCTTTTAATTTAGTATACCAATATAATGCATAATAAAATGTAAACACGGGAAAAGTTTTACTCTCTCGTTCAATGTTGAGGAAGTTTATTTGCTTTTTATATGTCTTTGGAGTCTCGTTGTTCAGACACTTGCGCTACATAATAACAAATGTTTTGGTGTATAAGTATACATTTACATAAAATGGAAAGATAGAGAATAGAAAGAGAGTGGCATTTGGAGATTGATTATTACATTTATATCGGTTGTAGGTACTTTATTCCTGATTTGTTTTTGTGCCGAATTTTATAAGTACACGACACATGCCTTGATTTACATTTTATTTATTTGTGAAAATATATTTATTTATTTTTTGTTTAATATAACTAAAATACATTTCTCTATTATCGTTCTTCCAAACTTTTTAAATGAAACATGTATCGACGTCATTAAAAGTCTTAAGATTATAGTTTGTTCTATTTTTTTATACGGCCTTTTTTCAGCCGTTATACTTGTGCAACGTTTTGTCGAGAGATTTTTATAGCTCTCTTGAAAATATTTCACGTACTAAATCCTTGAGATAATAATCTGCTCGGTTTCAAGAAGTATTCTTACATTACAGCGGAATAAAAATTCATGCTTGACGGAACTCTTAAATTAATTTGCAACTTTCAATATCGTTACGTCGTATTTTGGAATTAGCAAACGGGGAATATGCTATCCCTAAAGAGATGACATAAAATTGTCATGTATGTCGAGACACCACTTTGCGATCGTTTCGCCACTTCGTAGCCTAGAACAACTGCTACACACTTAAGAAGTTTATATAGACTAGTAATATACGAAATAGTGTATTGTTTGTTAAATTTGCGACTCACGTGCCTTGTAGTACGTGCTGTAATTTAATGTCTCGTTCTGAAATGCCATTGCCTTAATCATATCTTATCACGCAGTTTCTTGACGAATTTACATAACTGCATCTTAATGGCACAGTCATGAAATGTTGAAAGTAATTTTACGTTACAGAGACTTGTACATACGATCGATGATTTTAGAGTATTTATATCCATTTAGATTCTAAGAATAAAAAAAAAACGAATGAAAAGTAAATTGAATCGAGATTCAAGTTAATCTATTAATTGATAGAAATAGGCATTAGAGTACTTAGTTACAGTACGGTGCATGGTTTCCAATTATACGTGACACGTTTTATTTTTCTATTTAGGTATGTCTTTGTATTACGTTTACTGTATTTCAACCTTTCTTCTTTTTCTACTGTGAGTAGATAAGAAAGAAAATTCAGTGGAATGCACTAAAACAAAATAAGAACGCGCGCTGTTTCACGAACATTCGGAAATATGTGTTAGATTATAGTGGCAGCTAAAGTCATCCGGTTAAAAGCGAAATTTATATCTCTATCTCTTTTGTTTTTCACGGTGAAACTCGGGGATTAAACTAACCCCGCTGGCTTTTTCCCACAGCGACTTCGCGCCGCTCGTTCTCATCTTCGATCCGGCGTCGTCTACTCTTTAATAGGCCATATTATCTCTCAGCCGGAAAGCTTGGGTAATTTTAAAAGTTCCCTCGTATCGGCCCCATAGTGATGCCCCTAGCGCTTTCCTAGGGAACGACAGATAAAAGCATAGTGAGGGTGGACGAAGAAACATGGCACCGCACGCAAAAAAAAAAAAAAAAAAGAGAAGAGAGCTTGAAGAAGAGATATACTCCCCGATAGATTTCCAGTATATTAAAAAAAACTTTTATTAATTTTCTTTGCGCGCGATAGTCAAGCAAATTCAGTGCATATGCTAGATAACGGTAGATTAATAGATAGATTACTCATGCGTGCCAATTGCCATTCGGATATATTTAACGACAAAAGTTTTCATGAGACAAACGTCAGTAATTTTGTCGAGTTTATATTTGTTGTTGAATTCCTTATCAGGGATATACCAGGTGTACTCAAGATAAATCATCGTCTATATTCTCTTTGTCGAGTAATTACCTACGTCTGCTTTGAATTGTCGTACACTGCGCCATGATACGCTAATGTTATCTGGCTGGCAAGAAAGACTACTGCCCCATTTGTCTACACGACGTATCCCACGTTGGCGACAGTCTTTCTTCGTTGGACTCGCCAGAGGCTACCTCGCAAAAAGCAATAGAGATTCGTAGATGTAAAGAGAGTACAGCACGTAGCGAGGAGTGAGTGTGAGTCAGAGATCCGAGGAAGAAGAAGCGACCGAGACGTGGAGGTAGCTACTAGGTAGCACATCTCGCTTGCACCGCTTAAACTACTACATACGCAAATCTACAAACGAGTAGACGTATACAAAACCAGAGCATACGCTCATGCATTGAGCTGACGTTATTCCACAGGCAATGCTTCTGCATTATAATGTTTGCACCCTTGTTTATTTTATCTTGTTTATGCCGTTGTAGTGCGGAAAGGAATGCTTGGCATTATTTCACACGAGGAAAGTAACTAGTATCACTCCCTGGTTTCCCTTTCTCTCTTTCTCCTCGACATCAATTTTCTTAATACTCTTTTCCTGCGTTATCTATATTTTCGAAAATTCTTTTTCGTTTTCACGTCTCTGCCTCTCATCCCTTTCCTTTTTTCTCTCTTTCTCTCTCTTTCTTCTATCTCTTTTTCTTCTTTTCGTTGATACAGAGCGACTGGAATATACGATGATATAAAAAAATAGACATTGATTATTAGAATTTTTGCAATTCTAATAGATAGCAATTTTAGAAGAATTTGCTGAGTAGACTTTGTCGAAGCTGAAAAGCTACTCTCCTTTCTAAGTATAAGACGACATTCTTCTCGGTGAAAATTTAAAATTCTCGTTGATCCGTCGGGAAATTCCTTTCCTTCCCCTGGGGTATGTTGCTTCCTTCGTCGTGTCTCAGCGAAATGAGAAAGAAGAAACATTTTGAAATGCATTGAACGTCACGTACGAGGATAAATGTTACATTGTTAAGTCTGTTTCGAGTCAACATGTAAGGACGGCGAATCAACAATTTTCCTTATTATCATATTTTATCGGGATAAGATTTCGATGTATAAATTTTCCACATAATACGCTATATGTCAAAATAAATTGCATTAAAACATAAATATAAAAATACATAGACATGAAAATTATATTTATTTCGTATTGTAGATGATGTACGTGTATCATGACAAACGACACGATAATTTTTGTTTCTCCAAATGTACAGTTGCTATAATTCAACTATATTGGATACAATCATATATCCAGCGCGCCATTAGTTCCCGAGTGTCTAAACACTTTAGGACATAGTGGTAAATGGCAGATGGTACCGACAGTATAACGACAATGGACCGTTTAACTAGAGTTTATCGATAAGTAAGCAAGATCCGCATTAATATTTCATTCACTAATGCGCGATGTTAGTCGAGTTTTGTCTGTTCTAGCACACGTAATTTAGATTTACCTATATAGCAGTATCGTCATTTTCTTTTCAAACAATTAGGGGATAGCTTAGGATCTTTTTTCTAAATTAAGTGAAAAGTTAAAACCATTATAAGCCGACACTGAATACTCGCGTGTAAAAATCAATAATATAATTACGATATAATGAATAAAATATACGTTTTTTTTTCTAGTCGAATAGATTTTTAGTAAAATTCTGGTGATATTGGAATATTTATATTTTTTCATTTCATTCTTGAAATGTGTTATTTTATCGAATATCTTCTTTTTGGTCATTATGTGCTCTTTTTCGAATTTATACGATAAATCAGTTAGAAAGTTTGCCTGATCCATCTGTAATAGTAAATTTATAGAGTACTCTTTATCGATCCCGGCGGCATCGTCGATTCTACTCTTTTTTCGTATTAACGCCGTAATGTTCGTTCCAATCTTCCTTAGCGCAGTCGACTTTTTTTAGTCCGGTAGCACTTATTTAGCCGAGACTTAACGTGGATTAATGCGTCCCTTACGGGGACGATGCTCTGTACCCGTGGAATCCCCGCGTGGCCTTTTAGGTGACTTCCGTGGACGGCCGTGCACGCGACGACGTAAATTTTCGGAAGTTTCTCTCAGTTAAGATTTACTGGACCCATCGGATCGCGTCAGAACGTCTCCATAGGTGCTGCTCCGAACTTCTTTCGTATCATTTACAGAAATATCGTTCAAACGGCGATTCGAGTCCTGCTGACATGCATCATGCATCACCGTCATCGTAGACGTATCTGCGAACTTTCGTGACTGCCGTTAAAATTCTTTTTATGTAACTGCGTGCGAGGAGTGACATAAATTCTTGGACAAGTTTCAGCGCGTACATCTAGTATAATAGCATCGGTGTTTTCGCAGTAACTTTCTTTTGGATTTTCTCGGTCCGCACAGACGAAACTGATGCGAGTTTCATTCGCAGGCCTGTCGACCGTTGTTCGAGACTCTCCAGACACTCTTACCCTCGAATATCTTCTTTCGGGGTACGTTTCAGACTGAAACGTTGAGTGGAAGGCGAGAAAAGTAAGGGAGAAGTAGTCGTTGTTTGCCAGAAAATAGAACGTTTCGTTCCGAGTGAGTTGCGTAACAGTGTCCTAGCGTTTACAACTTCACTCACTGTCTTGATTTTTACTGTTTTACTGATTTTTTACTGACCAATATTATAAGTTATGTGCATCTCATATGTATATTTATTATGTAGTTATATTATGTAGTTATATGATTATTTAATCTGTTTCATAAAGTTCTAATGATTTAAATCGGATGTGTCTGGTATGGAAAACCAGATATTATACCAACTATCGAAACAGCCATATTACAAATAAGGTTTGAATAGTTCTCTGAATCGGCTCGCGAAATGTTCTGCAACTTTAGATTTAATCGACGTTAGAATTACGCAATTTCATTAGTAACCTTAACCCATTAGAGGCGAGAGATCATTTTATGTCTTTACACATACACTCACACGTACATGCGGAGATAGAACGTGCTTTTGCACTGACACTGTGCGCATTATCATGGACCAATCTTCATCCTCTCTGTTTCTGTTGAACCGCCTGCGGAATTCTAACATAGTCTGGTATGATTAGAATTTAGGTTACTACCAACGAATGAGCAGTACGCCCGTATCAGGAATGAATAAGTAAATCGAATAATTTTACGAATTCTCTTTTCATTCAATTATTCATGTCATTACAACCGAGTGATCATTGCCGTAAAATTAAACCTGCTCTACTTTTTGATTTATAAACTTAATTGAAGCAATTGAAGTTCAAGAACGAAAATATATTTTATATATATATATATA
>NW_017305705.1:2214482-2217214 GCF_001594115.1 Trachymyrmex septentrionalis
TGTATTATATCTTACATCAGTGTAAAATATTTGTATAAATAATAGCACATATCTTTGCATAAATGATTGAGGAGTTTTCGAAACCTCTGTAATTTAGTATTTAGATAAATAAGATAAATATTGTCATAATTACTATTCGAATGCATTTTTGTTATTTCTAAGTGACATTACTTTGAATACAAATTTAATTGAAGCCAAATATGGGTTAATAGATAAATTTTAATTATTTTACGAGAAGAATTTAACAATAAAAATATTCTGTTTAATATGTCAGTAATTATTTATAATATTTTCCAACTGAATTTTTCTTTTGTTTTTAAAGAGAAATTTAATACTGGAAGATAATGGCTGCGTTCAGCAGAGAAAATCGTTTACTGAGTAAAAAAGGGATTAATTTCTGATTAATATGTTTATTTATTATAATATTTGTAATGTAGAATAACTTGTCTATTATAGGTAATCTTTAATATTAAAATTTTTATTTATTTACTACTATTTATTATACATCTATATAAGCATTGAATAACAATTAACTTTTTATTATTAAATTGGCTTAAATTAATCTTTCTGTCAATGCATAATTTTTCAGCTTTTCACGCTACGGTATTTCTTAAGGTTTCTGCTGAAAATGTAAAAGTAAAATTCGATGAAATCTTTGCAAAATTGTTGTTCGAAGGTAGGCCGTTAAAAAATGAAATATAAAATATGAAATATAAATATGTAGGTACACACATATCCATTTATTGACTGAAGAGTTAAATTGGATTTTTGTAAGAATAAGTTCTAACGTAATAAGTACGTAAGTACAATAAATGATTTTGTCTGTTTTTACGTTCATTACTTTTTGTACGTTACGTCTTGTTGAGGTGACAAGAATAACGATTTCAGAATTCCTCGTAGTTGTGCTTCTCATCCCTTGATTTCCGAAACAAGATAGTCTTCTCGAATCGTAGGAATCTGGCCATGTTCTTTTTTTCGGA
The DNA here is from genome assembly GCF_001594115.1 of Trachymyrmex septentrionalis. Lineage (NCBI taxonomy): Eukaryota > Metazoa > Arthropoda > Insecta > Hymenoptera > Formicidae > Trachymyrmex > Trachymyrmex septentrionalis. The sequence continues at coordinate 2,215,463 of NW_017305705.1, forward strand.
TTTTCAGATATAACTCTCGTTGTGGACGGACGAGAAGACCGTTTCCTTTTCCTCTTTCCTACGTTCGTTTTTCTCGTTTTTTTTTCCAGTAGTCCCTTCGTCGTGTCTTCTTCTTTTCGGGGCGTCTTTCCACCCCGGCGAAGAAACAGAGAGATACGTTTATCTCTGATGAATTTATGCCTCTTTTTATAAGAACACGCCGTGTTCCCGTTCGCCGAAACTCTACTACACACTTATCCCGTACCATCCTCCAACTACTTGAAGTATTCGGGCTTCATTTCTTTATGCCAGACTATCCTTGTTTATTCGTGTTCCGTGAGGCGGATCGCGATTTCGAGATAAAGGCTCGAAAGCCGGATAAAGCTGGTCCGCTGGATATCCTTGTTTTTCTGCAGATTCTTAAAGGGGTGAATTTATTATGGGTGTCACTCTTGACTCGGTCTTGGCCAGCTTGATACGTGACGCACGAGATTGCTTCCGGATATAGCAGCTTAGGATTTAGTAGCTAAGACAACGGATCCTCTTTAACAAATTGATGATAAATGATTAATGTATTAAATGCCGAACGGCACTTTTTACGAATAATTAAATAATCTTTTTGTTTGTGAGTTTCATCTTTGCATTAGCATGCGCAAGTAATTGTTACTGCGAGAATTCTGCAAATAAATTATCGCGTTTTATCGTTTTATCATTTCTTCAATTAAAACTCGTTGGTATGGTATTCTCGTAAAGAGAGCTTTTATCGGGTCAGTCGTCGAATGGCTGCATAATATCTCGGAAATTTACATAATGCCGATAGTGACTGCGAACGAGCCTCTTTCTTTTATATTACTGCAATGCCTTTCTTTTAGCAAACTGCTGTAAATGGAGCCGAAGTTTCGTGTGTCGCCAATTTAGAACTACGTCCCATTATCGATAGTTTGCAGTCTGTAATTAGTGGAAGCGTCGTTATCTTTGGTCCTGCCAAGTCGTTACGCCCTCTCGAAGACGAGATTGCAACGGTGACTAACAAGAATTTTAGATTAAAGATGTCCCGTATTCCTGAACTAATTAATAAAAAGATTAATGCGCGCATAGTAGTTGAAAGTAGACGCGGAGTTTGTATTAGTTTTATGAGAAATCAATTTTCTCGTTCCTCTTAAATATTTTCTTTTCAATCTATAAATTATCTTTATTAATTACTTGGAAATTGTTTAATGTCTTGCAAGTTTCCAGACCTACTCATTCACTCAGCAAACGCGTATTTAAACATTATCAAGAAAAGTAACCATTAAGATATTACGTTCTTTTGATAATTTATATTTCCCTCTTTATTTCTTATTTTCCTTCGCTTTCAATTATTCACGTAGATTCTTCTACAAGATTTTCCGCGATAAAACTTTTTCCGTTTCTCATGTCACGGAAATTATCTCATGCCGGTGATATGTCAGAGGAAAATAACATTTCCGGATACATCCAGTGTCGGAAGTGTCGTCCAATCTGCTTTCGGTTATCGAGTTTCTCCCGATTCCTCCGAAATAAAGGATATGTTCGACGGCTTAGTGTTTTAAAGAAATGTATCCGTGGATACGATTTTTATGAGAATGGTTAGTCTTCTCAGATGCAATTCGAGAGTACGCTGCATCGTCAGCATCGCTCCATTTTCCAGTCGATACGATCACGGCTTGAAACGACGAAGACGATGAAGATGAAGACGACGACGACGACGACGACGACGACGAGGACCAATAGCAATTGGCATTTCATTCGGTC
>NW_017305705.1:2217314-2230707 GCF_001594115.1 Trachymyrmex septentrionalis
CGAAGATGAAGACGACGACGACGACGAGGACCAATAGCAATTGGCATTTCATTCGGTCAGTCACGTACTATGTCTAGTGCGAAACGTTCTCGTTGATTTGGATTGTAGAAAAAGTCCGATTGGCGCTTAAGCGCAACTATTATCGCGTTGTCGGAATTATCGTTTGAGAATCGTTTCCGGAACTCCTGCTGCACAATAATGGTAATGATATTAACCATGTGCCACGGCATATGGCGATGTCACAGATCGTGGTACCGTATGGCGAATGTCTTTCGGATTAGGAGAATTGGATAATGTCGGCCCGATATAAACGATCTCGAGCTGTATCTAATTTACCTTTAGAGTAGCTTCGTAGCATGAGGTACTCAACTATGCGTTTGGAGAGCATGATTTATGAATGTCGATATTATACTGTGAGAGGAATTCGATTATCAAATATTTCTCTCGATTATCGCGATAGCTCAGTGCGCGGCTTAACTCAATGATGCGTACATATATGTACGTTTGATATTAAAAATTATCATTTCGCGTAGTAGATTCTCTCTCCATAATGCAGTTGTCGACTATCGACCGAGGCTCGAGTTGCTTCGATTTCCGTAATTAATTTGTACGTTTGAGCTCGGCGTATATACGTACGTTTATTCCACTTTTTTTCTCTCTCGAGCACAACGTTATGAGCGCGTGCATAAACATTATACTGGATGAAGATTGCACCTTTGGTCCCGTGTTCGAGTTCGTTATCCGAGTCCGCACGAACGCATTCCTAACGAGTTTGCACTTGTTCAACAGCAGCCAAGAGTGATGCACAATGTCTCTCGTCACCGATGGGGACTGCTAATTACGTCGAGTGTTAACTTAGTCTGGTAATACACGCGTGTAAGCTCGAAATAATACACCAACTTTCCAACGTTGCCCCGCTCGCACTCTACGAGCCATCCGCTCTGCATCCCAGCCGTCTGCTTTCGCCGTGGAAATCGCGGATTGGTGGGTCGAAGTGAACTGTACGCGCTCCCAATTTGCAGTTACCGAGATTTAGGATTCTGCGAGAGTGATGGGGCAATGTCTGACAGCGTTGGCGTGTGCGAGGATCGATGAACTTACTTCAGGCTAATTGAATCGCTGATTTTTTTTTTTGAGCACACGTTAAGCCGCGAAATTAATCTCGTGGAAAATGCAAGAGTAAAAGGAAGCGTTATTATTTTACAGTTATGAAAGGTCAATATTTGTGATTTTTAATACTGGTATATTTGTATGGAAATGATTAACATTTTAAAATGTAATTGTTTGCATCACGGATTCGTATTCTTTTTCATAATTAACAACCGAATCGTATTATCGTCGATCGATTCCGTGAATGTAATGTTCACAGTATATCGAATTCAGTATGAAATTACAATACGCCATGTGCGACGTACATTTACGTTTCGCGAGAGGATTACTCTGAATTGTTATAGATAATTCTATTTGCTAGTGACATTGTTCAAGCGGTACTAATGAGATGGGCGAATCGAAATATGTTTTAGTAACAAACTGTGCTCGGTAACCATGTTACGAAATTATCGCGAGGCCAAATGAGGCGGTGTTGTATCGTACACTGTGACCATGTCTGTACCCAGCGTCGTTTGCGTTTCATTTGCACCTAGACTGACGCTGATTTAGAGACATGCGTCGTACCGTTGCGACGTACTTCCCTTTATCTTAATACCGTGCGGGTAATCCCCGTTGCCCGCTCACCGATCTTCGGGTTCTCGTCCATTGTTGCGATCGAACAAATAGCTTCCTGATGCCACGATCTATTCAACTTAGCCCAATTCGCTCGAATGGGCCCTGGGTTCCTTTTGGCGCGGCACAGTGCGATACGGATGGGAATTGCTTACCGTATTCGCAGGAACAACGCCAATGGTCGCATACAAGCTCACGTTAAAATTGGGATGTAATTGTCGTCGAATTCAACCGCATACATTCGCATCGTCATTCGTTCGTTCGTTAGAATCCCCAGTCTCTCCCGTGTCGTGCGCAATTTCCTGGTCTCGGACGTGGCCAAACTGCCCTTTCTCGTTGTAACAGAATTATCGGACAAGTTGAATTTTCGCCTTTAAATTGAATCAGACGCACGTAGTAATCAAGTAAATTAGAGGTGAGCTACAATTCTTCACAGCATGTTTTGTCGTAAACAGATTTTACCATATATTTACAGTATTGGAGTTAGTTGATTTTGCTTAAATATAATAATTACGAGAAAATACTCGTATTTTAATTTACCATATTAAATACAATTGTAACATTGGCTTTCGTTGTCCTTGATTTTATTTTCAACATTGCAATATTAATATTAAAACTTCGATTTTTCCCGACTTTATTTCAAAGTCTTTTATTTATACCGAATGTAGCATCATCTGGTTAGTTATACTTTGATGTTTATAAAAGTAAAAATCTTTAAAGAAATAAAATTTTATGATGATTCTGTGGTAATTTCGAGATCGAATTTAGAGGCGAGAGATTGTTCACCAAGGGAGTAATTTTGCGATAGGGCAAAAGATACGTACGTGTAAAATAAAGAGAAGATCTGAAAAATGTAAGATAGAAAGGCTCTAAGAAAAGAGAGAGAAAGACTGGTCTCCGAGGTTCCAGTCACGTGGAGGTTTAATCCTGTGCAATAAACTGGCCCGTCGTCCTGTGGACTGCTGGTATACCTGCGTCACTATCCGTTATGTCCGTCGTTCCATCAAGCAGAGCCACCGTTATCTTCTTCCACCTACTCTCTACGTCTCTTTACACTTTGCACCCTGTTGCGACGAATCAGTAGATCCGTCGGTACCACGGGTATACCTTTCAGGTTACTCGGATTACATTCTGATCGTTTTTTTATCAAAACAGTCTACAGAGGTTTCGTAGTAATGTTTATTCGATATTTTTAGAAACTTCCAATTTTATTCCTTATGAAAGATAATTGAGCGATGTAATTTGCATAAAGTTGTATGTTAGAATGTTTTTCTATTGAATGTAATTTTGCGCGCGCGAAAAGATTATAAGAATTTTCTAAATGTGAGTCTTTTACTTTTCTTGTAGAACTACAAAATAACAATTAGGGCTAAAATAACATTTATGTCGATATTTTATGTTTAAAATTTTATAGAAAACTGATTTCTAATTTTCTTTTAGTGTAGAATATATGCAAAAGTTTTTTTTCTTAAAAATTGATGCAAAGAAAAGAAAGTACCAACAATATCAGTGTCGAGCGTAACGATTCGTATATTTTTGAGATATTTCTAACAATTTAAAAAATAAATAAAGAATAGATATTTATCTGTTCCATTCAAGTTGTAACTTGCAATTAAAAATTGAAAAAAAATGTTTGTAAAAAGTTAGTCTTTTTGAATTTTTTAAGACAGCACTATGCAATTTTTTTTTACAATATTGTAGGAGTTTTTTAATATAAATTTAACACACTCTATTGGAATGTCTTATTAATATTTTATTGATTTTATTTTTATTTTAAGTAACAGTATTTATTTATAAGCTCTGACTAAAAATGTAAATACATATAAAGCTGTGAATGCTTAAACAGCATTGAAAGCTGTTTGAGAACTTTTTTGCATTATAAATATGTAATATTGACATTATGAGTGATTATTCTCCGAGTCAATATTCTCCGAGTCTTTTTTTTTTAAATAGATATCGATTGTTATTTTAATAGCAACAATGAATCGTTATTTAGTTCAGAAAAAGTTGATATGCAATTGATATTTAAAATTTAAATCCAAATAGTATAATTGCTACAAATAGTATAATTTTACGCATAGCAATTTGTTAAAAGGAGCAAAACTTTGTGTAGGACCAAGCAATTTGAATATTTGTTTGTACAAGTTAAAATTCTTTTATCAGTGAATATTTATGATGGATATTATATGTTTACATACAGTGCGAAAATGATTTCTAGGCAACTTCTAATATTTATATTTTTGTTAATGCTTTTATGAGTTGCTATTTAAAATGCTTAGTATTAAAATGAAAATAAGTACTTCCATTTAAAATAATGCTTGATATTAAATATTAAAATGACATTTTTGATAGTTGAATTTATCTTAAGGACCCTTATAATATTATGAAACAAATTGCACGTTGCTATTTAAAAAATGTAACATGGCTTCGATTTTTGAAAATTAAAATTTTTTAAAATTTTTTTATTGCAAGCTATAGCCATAGACAAATAAGTATAGACTGTATATTTCCTTATCTTAACTTCTGTTTTTCGTCAGAAGAAATTGAACATATCAACAGCTTTCTTCAACTCTGTCAGCATCTCTCTTCAACTTGATACTTTAAAGATAGAGAGCGATATATTTCAAGCTGCTTCACTTTTTCTGAACTGATAACTTTATAGGAATGTGCAGTCTATTCATTATGTTAATTGTAGCTTACATGAAACAGATGAATATTCATCTTTTAATTCTTAACTACATATTTCGTTTTAGAGTTCTAATTTTGCATATCTGAGTTCAAGTCATTCACGGCGTTTTTGATTGGCTCTGTAATTATTACATATCTCAATGGAAATTTTTTTTTTTAATGAATGCCAGATAGTATAGAATTAAAATATCAAAACATAAAAAGGTTTTAATAATTATTGAAAACGTTATTTTGTTTTGTAATTAAAAAGTTATGCTAAAAAATATTAAAAAAATAAGTTTAAAAATAATACAATTTATTAGGCTCCAACGAATAGAATTCAAACAGTCAATATATAAAAGAAGACAAAGAAGCCACGCTTGATATGTATTTTTGCATTATTACTATCTTAGGATAAACATATGAATATCAAGTATAGCTTCTTTGCTTTCTTTTATATATTGACTGTATTAAAGTTACCGAAAGTGTCTCAAAAATCGTACGTATCGTTATGCTAAACACCCTGTGTAACAACATACAAATTAATACTTGATGAGATTAATTTACTCTTGTAGATATAGATTCCTAATTGGAATAAGATTAGCAGTATAGTACCATCCAATATAATTCTGCTAATTGCACATTGAAAGCAGTTGTCACCATAGTATAGCATTACGAATCGTTAGAATTTAGCTCTGTAATGCTATAGCTTCAAGTTTCTGTAATAGCGTAGCCTATTCTCTCTTGGATACAAGACATGGCTTACTATTGCTTTGCTGCATATAGGATTATCGGATTACATTAATAATGTGTAGCGACATGAGCGAATTGCGATTATGCAGAATTGATATGCTTCACTTATCATCTAATTCTCATTTTCATAACAGCGTTACATGTTTTACGTTTATTTTTTTGAGATAGTATAAAAGTGCTCTTCATAAATTCATAATGAAGGAACTGGATTATCTTCTCTTTCCATTATCGAAACTATTAATACATTGGTTATAACTGTGATTAAATTTTATTGGCATTTAATATAAAACACGCTCTTCAATTTTTGATTCGTGTTACGAATTATTGATTTGCAGTATAAACGAGACTATTAAAATTATAGAAAATCATATACATTGCATTACGCGATTTAATTATTATGATCGGAAATTAAATTTTCGTACCTTAATTTCGGGTAGTCCGTCGATTATTCACGCGATCGTTGCAACGCTGCAATATATGCAATATTATCATCGAGATTATTGCACCTTCATAAACGCAGACGTATCTTAGACAAGAAAAAAAGAGAAAGGGTAGCTTCTTTTTATTCTTTTTCCGCTCGTTTCCTCGCTGTTACGTTGGCTCGTCTGCGACAGTGGTCGGCGAGTGCGGGAGGGGGGGGGGTCGTATTTAATTTTCAAGAAATGGCCCGATCGTTTGTCACGTCACCTGACATTTCCTAAGTCGCTAGAAATGTATCCGGTGAAAATAATGAAACCTCTATTTTATCTCTTTTTATTTCATTTTGTCTCGTCGCATTTGCCCGTCTCATTTGATCTACCATCGAGGTCCGAGATATTTCGAGAAACGTGATAATCCCGCCTCCAATTAGGATGACATAGATATACATTAGAAGAATTAATTTTGATCTGCTCTTTATAAAGTTAATATAATGTCAATTTTTTTCTTATTTATTTTGAAATAGGGATTACATGCTTAATACAGAGTGAAGTATTTTTTGACAAAAAAAATCGAAATATCAATAATTTAAATTATAAATTATCAAAGATAAACGTACTTTTGTGTGAATTAAGTTTATTTCTTTATTTAAAAATGAATCTCATTAAAAAGAAAGTTGATATTATTTAACATAGACTTCTTTAAGATCATGTGATTACACAACAAATAAGGAATAAGCCTTTAACGATCAAGCTAGATCTTAGATGCTTGGATAATTCGGTATGGATTTATATTATTTATATATATATACTTGTATAGTCGGTTAAATTGCGCATTGAAATGATTTCTCGGTCTTGAAACACAAACTCGACTGAATTGCTGTAGTAATATCACAAATTAAATTGGCCAGCAGTTTAACAGTCAATTTAATTTATAAAAATTCTATAGGCTCTAATGAATTAAATCAATAAGGGAAAAAAAAGCCTTTAAGAGCCGATACTGGATGTTGTTGTTGTAATTATGTTTTATAGTATATAATAATTGAAGATATTTCGATCCTTGGTTTGGATCCTCTTCAGTAAATACAATTTAATGTGTGATATTACTACAGTAGTTCAGTCGAATTTGCGTTTCAAGACTGAAAAATTATTTCGGCACGCAGTTTGAATGACTACACATGTAATATATACCAATTATTTATATCGAATTATCTAAGCAGTTAAAATCCAGCTTGACTGTTAAAGGCTTTATTTTCTTTATTAATATTATTTTTTGTTATTTATGGCGTTTTTTTTTTAATTTAGTGCGAGAAATAATGTAATACTGTAATAAATCTTACAAGTATTACGACAAATAATATTACAATTAGCTTGTACTTTTTCTGATTTTATTTTGCAATTTCCTATTGTAATGCAATACATTAAATTTTTGCAGTTTTTAGAATTGGGATGCAATGTTCAAGTAATAAATCTCGAAATAAATTTAGAAATTCTTGACACTTCTGATAATTCTCTGCGCGCTCTTTATGCTTTTGGCACGTGCCGCATCATGCCGAGCAAATGTTAAATCTTACCGCATTTGTCGTCATTAAGCCGTTACGTTTCAACACTGGAGTTCTGCGACTGGTAATGTTTCTACTCGACATATATGAGGAAAATGGGTATAAAATACTAGCTACGTACTCTACCGGAAATTTAATCTTTCTGCTGCCTGTGTTAACGATAGTTCAAATATTAAAACCGATTTATCTGAACATTTCACCAAGAAGATTGTAGAGTTTTTATTACCGCTATTATATACACAAAATAAAATAACATACTAATTTTCTTTTAATAACAAACATTGATATATTAATATGCAATTGTCATTAGTAAAGATAAAAAAGATCTTTGGGACTAGACGTCGCGTCGTAAAACATTACAAATAGCCGATTGCAACTTATCGTAGCTTGGTCATACATGATTGCAAGTACACAAGCGATATCGTTTCGTTCGGCATTCGATAGTTTTGTTTTGTCATCTCTAAAAAGTTACCGACATTGTGGCTTTATCGCTGGTTTATAGGCGCTTTTACGTCCGATATGCCGGAGATTGGTTCTTCGTCCTTATCGAGAGATAGAGGGAATCGACCGTCATAGAGATGCAACGAACAGACTGCAGTCCTGCCGGAATCACTCGGCGATCCGATTTGGCAGTTTCGTGGAAAATGGGAATTCCAATAACCGTGTCGTCTTAGAATGCTGATATACTGAGGAAAGCTACTCGGTTTTAATACATCGTAATTTTTGGATTTATCATTTTTTTTATCGAGAAGAATTTGTTCATTTTTTTCCTCTTTGATCTCCTTTCTCCGCTTCTATAGCCAATTGTAATCGGGAGAAAAGCATTCTCACTTTTCCGCGTGAAAGCAGATGCTTTTTCAGATATGCAAAGCGGCACGAAAGACAGTTATTGCTTTGTGGAGAAGAGTAAGAACTTTGTTTTTTCAGTTGGTACATACATATATGTGGCGGATATAAGCCAGATGTAACATACCAGAATGAAGGGAAAAGAGGGAGGTTGCGAAAGCATACGAGCGTAAACGCGTTCTAAGCTAGACATCTTGGTACGAACGCGTTGCATACATTTTGCGTTATAATATTTATAATAATTTTTACTCTCGAGTTTGTATCATTTCGTAATACGGGCAATATGCACTCTCCGAAATTAGTATACAAAACGCAAAAGCATCTTGTCTTGTTGCATCCTTGGATCGATATAATTTCCGTTTGCTTTTTGCTTTAACCTCACCTTCTCTTTTTGCCTTGACTTTTTGTGCTCAAACTTTCCCGACGTGATAATGCACCTGCTGACGGATAAGTAGTTCTATGCAATAGAGCTGTTTAAATTTTTATATTCCCAAAAACCATGTCACCCGCTTTCATATTTTTTACTCAAGTTTACGTGGACTACATAAATTTTTTCGTATAGTGTTGTATCGTGGATACATAGTTTATATCCATTTTTAGAACTTCTGTGCTTTTTCTCCGAAGATTGAACGTGTCCATTTACAGCTTTCAGAAAGATTCAGTTTGCTATTTATCCTTAACATGGTAATTTAACGATTGCTTTTTGAACGCTTGATGGGACGAGGCGAGGGTAATCCTGACAGAGCAGGTTCTCAAGTATAAACAGAGCAATCCTGTCGCATCATTAGGGTGTTAGGTTTGAATAACGGTCGAACGAGGCCGTTTTACGTCCGGTTCTAATTCGGTAACTCAATCTTTGTCAAGTAAATCAATTTGGGCGTCGTTGGAGCCGCATCAGTTTGCCGGCTCATTGCATCATTGGTCCCTTTTACCCTTTTGCTCGTTTACTCTTCCCTTTGGTCTGCTGTTGACCATCACCCAGCCAAAGCTGCTGGATTCTGCCAGCATTAGCGTTAGTCCTCATCTAATCAGAGACTTCGACAATCGCGGTTATACTCTAATTGTTGGACTTTAACTTTCTCTTATTCTTTTCCGTATTTTCCGATTTTAATTATATAACAATATAATATGATTAAAATATATTTTTATTTATAACTTTGTAAAATAAATTTTTAATAATAAATAGTTATCGCAGAAACATGTACTCATTAATTACTGATTTGATTTTGTTTGAACATGAAATTTACAACAAAGTGAATTAATTCGTCTAAGTACTTTCGCTATTTTATTAATTTTTAAAATTATTCATTAATTTACTGTCATCATTGTGAGAAATTTTATTAATTTAACTCTAAAGTGTCTCTTAATATATATTAAATTTTATTACAATAATGACGTTACAATAATGACGGCAGTCATTAATTTAGATAGCGGGAACGATCGTCACGGAAATAGCAGGTCCTGATGATGTAACATTATTTACGCGCCGGTATCCCATCGTTTCTTCGTTCTTTTTACCAACCTGTTAGCTTCGCTTGAGATGAATCCATAAAGCACCTCTAGACAGAGGCTGCTGAGTGAAGCTGACGTGCGCGAAGGGTATTCTGGGTGATTTACGACGTTTAAAATTAACGGCGAGTCTCGCAAGGTAGGAGACGGTAGGAAACGACCATTTTCTGCTGTTGTCGGTACTTTTCTTGCTGCTCGAAATGTCACACAGTTCCCGGCTCTCTAATTGAAAATAAGCGAGCCGAAAAACGTACATTTCTTTGTTTCCTATATAACTCGTTGCTAATTATGATTACACGCTAAAGATCAATTTGGAAAGAGAATGCTGCAATTTTGAAGTAGTAACATTTAATCTTATTGTGTTTTAATGTCGAAGAAAAAATTAAATAAAACACAAATTATTTGAGCATAAAAACGTGCATTTGTTGTGAAGGTGAATATCGCACTTAATTTTGTTTTAGAACAATAGTAATCCAATCCCTTGATTTATGACGAATTCGATTGGAAGCACTATTATGCACTTAGTGCATATTAAAACCGTTGTACTGATTTAATTTGAGTATACAAGTGAAATGTAAATATTTCGAATTATAACGAAAATACATATTTTACCTAATAGTACAATAAAATGTATTGAGTATTTCAGAATTTAATCAATTTGTAAGTTTACGTATAAACATATCTTTATACTAAATGTTATTTTGTATACGATGGCTTTAATGTGCACCAGTGCGCACTGAGTGCGTCCAATCGAACTCGCTATTAAAAACATTTTGTTATTTGTAACTTCTATGTGTCGAAATATAAATCAATCCATTTCTGGGGTTATTTTCAAAATAAAAACGTATGCATTAGATATTAGTAAATAATAAATTAAATTTGATTCGAATTTATAATAAATTTTCTTGAATTAAATTGTATAAATCCATCGTTTTAATTAAATTAATCGTATATTATGTATGAGCAGTAGCGATCTATAGAAATGATTAAAAATAACTCAAATTAAATATAATTTGACATTATTAATTTAACAGTATATACTATATTAAATCAAGAAAAGTACATCTATATATTATTTTCAGAATTTATTTAGAATTCTTTACACATATCTTGAAAATTTTTTTCTGCAAGATTACGATAATGTTGCGATAGTTCAGATATCGACGTTTAATAATTGGCGACACAAGTTGTATGTGTAAAATAATATTATAGACAAGATATCTCTGAACGTGCGACATGCGGTTAAATGCAACTATATCAGACGCGTACGAAAGAGGATAAAAGAAATAGGGGATGATCGATGGGCGAGGTGCGATCGCAATGAACGTACCATGTGGGGTTAACGAAACGAGAATAACCCCCGGGCAATTACATCAGTTAACTCGAGCAAAAGTGTTAGCCCAATAAGCCCGTTGATTGTCTCGAGTTATCCCGGACTACTCCCGCAGGACGTCGAGGACGGGTTTATCAATTTTTATGACCTGGCCGTAGAGAGGCAGTAATATCTGGCAACCTGATACAGTTGTGTAACATGACCGTCAATGACCGGAACTACGCCTCGCTTTGCGGAACTAGTATTCAGGAGCAAGTAATACAAAACAGTATACTTCTGATGAAACGTTTTCTAGACTATAATAGGCGCTCATATGTGCCTTGTCATTTACACTTTTCGCAATTACATTTTATCGTTCGCGTGGTAGACTGTAGAGACGTATGCTATTATTTTTCAGCGTACCAAGAAGTGTTTCGAATGTATTGTAGTGAACGTTACATTGTAACGTTCACTACAATACGTATTATATTATATTCAGATTGTTACACAGCAATATGGAGAATTTGAATACTTTTGAATTTAAAAAATCTCTCTCCCCTATTAAATAAAATTACGTGTATGCGTACAATATACATGTGATTTTTTGATGAGGGAAAAAGAGATTTTTTAAAAAATTTATTATAAGGAAACTCTACAATAATGATCCTATCCTCTTTTCTTCCTTTTTGAATTAAGCGGCTCCTATATAAACGCATAAAATGGTAACGATCAAACCTCCTCGCTCTCAAAGCGAGACGCATTGTGTACCAGGCCGATCCAAGCAAGCGTTACTCTCGCGCACTATAAATTACGGCGTCCGAGCACGTACAGAGGCGTTTCAGAAATTATTCAACTGTCTCCGCGGGATTGCCGGGCAAAAATACAAAGGCATGATTTATATTCGATCGTGCTTCTTATGCATTGAATGTTCGCTATGCCGGGCACGTGCGGCCGAAGAAATGGAAAGAGCGCGTAGAACGTGTCCGCGTCTTCTCATTTCTTGATCTCACTTCCTATTACGGCGATTTCCAATATTTGACCAAGCTTATGCCTAGCCATGAAGAAACGACTGTCCGTTAATAAACGTTGAATCACCAGGCAAATCCCTATATATATATCAAGTAAAATATTTAATTTAACGTCAGTTTGTAACATATTCATGATCTTTATTTTGATAATTCTATTGTAAAGTGAAATATTAGTTATTTTGTCAACTGATCAGTGGTGTACTAAAAAGAACTGAAATCAAGAATCGATGCGACTGTGTGTATCTTATTATTTTATTAATATATAATACTTCTTACACGACCACTTAGTGTTGGTTGTTATGGGCTTTTCTTTTAATTTATGATTTATCTCTTGGCCTTATTCCTTTATATATTATTTTTAAATGATGAAATTAGAAAAACACAGTTTGTGTATCATAGTTTAATATCACGAAACAAAAATCGGAACGTATTTGTCGACGCAAAATATTTGAGAATAGACGGAAGAAAATGGGAGACAATTCGAAAGGCGGAAGATGCAGAATAGGATGAGATAGAAATGGAGGAACATCCATCGCTTTTGCGGAGTGGTGTTATGGAGGTAGAAGTGGCTACGTAACTTATATTCTGATTTGTTGCACTTTATGCATCGTAATGTTCACTACTCCATAAAATATTTAGTGCGCGGAAAGACAACCACGGCATGGATTCTCGTCTGTATCGCGAGTTTCCGCGGAGAGGGCCTCATTATTTACTTAAGGTGCACGACTTGCCTTTTACTCGCTCTTCACCGACCGTATCTACGAAGAGAGAGTCGGGTAATGTCGATGTCGGAGAATGCAGACAAATTACAAACGTAAAGTATTTATCAGATTTTATGGACACGAATTTATCTTCAGTAAAGACCGTAAAAGTGAAACTGAGCTGTGTTTTGGATTATTTAAAAAACTTTGGTATTTGCTATTTTTTCCCGCTATATTTATATTATACATATAGAAAATATATAAAATCAAACGAAATTTAAAAAAAAGTGAATAAAATAAAGTAAAATTAGTAAAAGTATAATAAAATAAATTATGGTATCTTTTTTTTAAAAGTATATTATATCGATAAAATTATTCCTTACAAAGAAGTTTGTTGCTATATAATTTATAATAAATCTGCATTCTCTAATAAGAAGAAAAGGGATTAATTAGAAATTTAAGAAATAAAATTATTAATAACGGTATAATTTATTCCACAAACTTATTTGCTATTTACGAGATACGATAAAAATCTGCAAAATTGTTGAAATTTCCATTTGAACTGACCTATTTTTTTTTTTTTTTTTGAGAGCCTATCGATACTCGGATATCTCCACTGTTAAAATAGACATCACTACGTGCGCCAACTGTAACCCCTCTGTGTTATGCGAGCAATTCGTACGATCTACATTGTCGTTTCGAATGTCAGCTCGTAAAATCAATTCGGCCTTTATCGACGGATTAGAGTATCTCCCATGATTCGAGAACGATAGTAACGCTCGGGCAGACAAGCAATGCCACCATGTAAAAACTGTACAGATCGTATACCCGTATAACAATTTACGGCCCAACGCCTCTTCTCTGGTTGCACGCTTTA
>NW_017305705.1:2230807-2232463 GCF_001594115.1 Trachymyrmex septentrionalis
GCAAGCAATGCCACCATGTAAAAACTGTACAGATCGTATAACAATTTACGGCCCAACGCCTCTTCTCTGGTTGCACGCTTTACCCAGCTCGATTTTTGATACGGAAATATTATAGGCGTTGTGCTCATCGGGGCGTTTATCGGTAAGGGAGGTCGACTTCCTGTTCATCTTTAAGGCTGACACCCAACGGCTCAACAATCATGCTGGGAGTAACGAACGATCTTTCTAACTTTTCATTATGAGAAAAGGCAGACACGATATAAATAATCGCGTAGAACATAAACGATATTCGTATATCTATTATTTTTTCGCAAGTCAGAAGGATCTTAATAAAAGATCTTTCTAAAGATCACATTAATTATCGTAAAATTGTAGAACATTACGCAGAATATAGGTAAATTTGTATCCTTAATTTTTACGATCTCAAGTTTATAATCTGTTTTGCCAAATAAATACGAATAAATAGTAGCATTGGTCAATCTGGAACTCACCACGTAACCTTTGTTGGTGTTTTAATAATTCCAATGATCGAACCGATAGAATAGTTAGGCGAACCGCAGTTTTCGCGATACGCGGTCGGGCTGGCGGTCGCGATTCACTTTCTATTATTTTCTCGATGGCGCAGCGGGAGATTAATGTAGGTTGAGCACCGGTGTGGAGAGCGTGCCTGCACTACTAAACCATAGTCGTAGGTAGCTCTCGGGTTAGTGGCAGTCGGGACCAGCAGCTATAGACTCGTCTAGTTGGTAGCTGTGGCGCGTCTCGCTCGTTATAACCACAGACTTGCTACCGGGGGTTGGTCGAGGCAGAGGGTGGATGGAAATACAGGGGTTGGAGAAGCCAACTGGAGAGATGTATATAAGTCCTACATGCGAGGAATAAACGTTGCATGCTGGTAGCGTCCACGCCCCACGTCCAAAGCCTGTAATACGTCGGTTAGGTCAAGTGGATTCTGCCGTGCGAACCAAACGGTGGCTATGCTCCGACTGTATAACCACAAGGTGTGACGAAGTTGAACTGATTTCAGAATGGTCAAAGGTGTGACTAATTATTTCCACGATTGTACATAGGCGAGAACATGTTAGATTGATGTATTGATTTATATAGAAATAGATATATATTATACAGGTATTGATTTTTGTAGAAATGCGGAGTTAAGCCGTTGCAATATTTTTCGATAATATTATTCACTTTATAAGAAGATAGTTGAAAATTAACATTTTTTTTTTTTTTTAAGTTTATTTTATACTCTCGACGCGAGAGATTTCTTGATATCGAGGCCTTTATCGCGTTGCATATATGCGCATTGAATCTACGTGCCAAAACTGCCGACGTGATATAGAAGATCGGTAGAAATCTTCCGTGCTATAAAGCACGGAAGCCTCGAGATATTCGTCGAACCAGCGCTCGTTACAGCCTGACGTCTCGTCGTTGGCTGCGGTGGTGACGACGGTGAGGTGGTGAGTGGATTTAAACGTTCACACTAGATTACGCAAATGGGACGATAATGCGGCGAATCATTTCCGCACGGAACCGTCGAATAACTCGATCCACCTTCCACCCTTCGATAGGTTTTCCACCTCTTCCTATGGAATGCTCTTTCTCTCTCTCTCTCTCTCTCTCTCTCTCTCTCTCTCTCTCTCTCTCTCTCTCTCT
>NW_017305705.1:2232563-2236979 GCF_001594115.1 Trachymyrmex septentrionalis
CTCTCTCTCTTTCTCTGTCTCTGGTTCAGCCTTTCGACAGGAATCCTCTCGATGTCGTACGGCGTTACTTACCGACTTGCATGGAAACGACTTGCCCGGGTTGCTTCGGAATTCTATGCAAATGGTAACGGCCTCGACGTTCCTAGACCGTCCGAGGCCATTTGGCCAGCATAACACACGGCCGGGATAACTTTACGGTGTCTAACATCGGAAATGCGGCTGTCTTTATTTCGCGCCGTCGCGAAATGTTTTTGGCACGG
Organism: Trachymyrmex septentrionalis; assembly: GCF_001594115.1. Lineage (NCBI taxonomy): Eukaryota > Metazoa > Arthropoda > Insecta > Hymenoptera > Formicidae > Trachymyrmex > Trachymyrmex septentrionalis. The sequence continues at coordinate 2,232,824 of NW_017305705.1, forward strand.
GTGCGTTTTTGTAGCGATAAAGAATAATGACGGAACTCGGTTCATGAACTAATATGACAGATTTACATTGTATCAGATGAAACCGTGTATGTGATCTGGTCTAACGATTTTATTTGATATCTCGGACAAAAGTTTATCGATGTATTCGTTTTAATAATTCTGAATACATATAGAGAAGTACTTCCGAAGCACGACATTCAGCGTAACAAGCCTTTTTGGAATCCGCCGAACCGCATGATATGGAGTAGGGTTACGAAGTTCGAGCGCACGTGCTACTATCGTGTTCTGCACAGAAAGCAGTTACGATGGCGTAAGAGGTGGCAACTAAAATTACGTATGCAGCTAGGTGTACTCGTCGAAACTTATTTGCAATTTAACGCGCCAGAATAGGAAATTCCGATTTCTATGAATTGTTCTTACGATCTTCTTTATAATTCGCAAATTGGCTAGATAAACGAAATGATCAACGTTACAAGAATATAACGGTACTGTTATATAACATAGAATTTGTTATAGTTATTACTTGCAATTAATATATATTCGCGATGACGGTATTTCCCTTAGTTTTTCGTTTTATATTACTTGCACTCGAATGAGCTTATAGCTTCTTGAGAAATATGGAAGGACGACGAATGTGTCTTCGATCACGTAAAGACGTTACTTTGATCGAAGAAATGGCCGCCGACTTTACGGAGAAAGCCAACAAGGCATTTTTCGCGGGAGAGCACTATTTCATGCAGATGGAAGACTCTCCGTAGGATGATTTATTCGTTGCACGTAGGAAATACCGAGGGAAATGGAACTTATACAAGTCGAACGACGGAACGTACCTTGAATGTTCTTCGGTATATTTTTTACGATAGATTTGCCAAGGGATACAGTTGATTATATTCGGTGGTTTCTATTCTGTCATGCAAATTGATAAATATTTTATGGTTAATTTTCTCTCATGGCTTATTTTTATTTTGACGTTAAAATATGTTAAATTCCGAGTATTTGTCATATTCTTTTGTTCGTTAATAATGTAATATATTTTGAGAGAAAACGAAGAACAAATTTTGTCTGTGTTATCGGGAATTCAAGTTGAATATTCCTCGTCTTCTATCCTTATATGATACATTGTCAGTTTCGGCTATGGTTATATGGAGCGATGAGATATACTTACGATGTATATAAGTTAGAGAGACTGCAAGGATGATAAATCCCACACGTGCCTTTAGGTTAGCCATGTTATCGTTGCCGAGTACGAGGCGAGATGAATCCGGGGACGGCTACGGTCTCGTGTGTCTTGTAATTCTGTACATTCGCGATCGCCCTTCTTCGTCACCGTCCTCTCGACTCTTCTCTCTCAATCCGTCCCTTTTCAAGGGATCTCTCCGACTGCGGTTATACTGGCTGTCCTGATATTCGTCCCGCGATACTCAAACGCCTCGAGTACCGTCGCAGCATATAGCACACGGTTTAATATAGGCACGATAGTAACTCTGGGACTGTTCCATTTCGTGTGCAATATGCGCCGCATACATGCGTTTGACAGCGACAGGAAGGCGCCAATGTATCTTCGAAAAGTGCGACCAAAGGGCTTCGTCAAGACGCTCGTTATTATTACCAAGCGTTTCGACGACCTGCTACATACGTGTTCTATTCGTGCGACAAGTATTTGACAGGTGTCAACGGTCCACTACGTAAGGATCGAAAATGAAATTGACACAGTTGAAACATGGAATTTCTTTATACAGAGCATGCCCGCAGTTACCGTGGAGCTCTGAGTTCTTTAACTCTGAATTCTTTATATTGAAAACTATCGTGTTTCACAATTGACAATTTGTATAACGAGACAACGCTTACGCACCGACGACAGATCTGTGGTTTTTGAAGCAATAGTTGAGGCAATGTCATGTACCGGGACTGTAAATCAGACACTGCCGACGTGACCCTCGCTTCGCGGCTCACGAGAACGGAACGCTGCATTGACAGCTATAAACATGTCACCGTAGAACATCTCTGGTGCGGGCTCTGATGTATTGCGTATTATTTTGGTTATTGGCATCCGCGAAGGGACACTCGGTCCAAGTATGATTTCCCAAATGGACTCGCTCGCGAAATGTGACGATTTATGCAATGATGTTTGCGAGGAATTAATCAGTTGCATTATTGTATTCGTTTTTAATCTCTCCTCCGGCTGACTACAATAACTCAGACGTAGGTGTTATATTGCACGAGTGTCAGGAATGTTACATGTACAATATTTTATATTAGAAATATATCAATAATATATTATTACAATATAATAAATATAAACGTCTCTTTTTACGCGTTATATTTTTAAACGCGTATATACCAAATATATTCAAAATAGATAGAATAGTAATAAAAATTGATACTTTAGAGAGTAAAATGTGCGTAAAGAGACTGTAGAGCGATATGTATGTGACATTTAATTTTGAACTAATCGTAAGCAATCTGCAGGGCTGTGTTCGGGGAGACATTATTAGAGTTTTATTTGTGTCATTTCATTTATATTGTTCATTGGATATAAAACAAGAATGGTACAAAAACTCTAATAATATCTCCTTAAAAAATGCTAATAACATCTCCTCGAATGCACCTCTGACGAATAGAAGTTGGATAAATTCAACGTATATGTATTTTATATGTATTAGGCCCGATTGCACCAACGGTTACTTTGACTTTAAGCAAGACTTGAAACTCTCTCTATCTCGTTTTAAAACCGAAAAGAAACAAGAACAAAGAGAGTTTTAAGCCTCACTTAAAATTAAAGCAACGTCGGTGCAACTATGCCTTGGTCGTATAACATTTGTTAAATTGCTAAAAGATTACAATTGTTGTATTTATATCGTGTATTTTTTTACATGTGTGTTAGATTACATTTTTAAGTAATTATTATGATTATATAAGGTAACGACGAAATATATCTTTGTTCTTCTAAAGTCCCCTTAAAATTATGTGACACTTACATATCGTCTCTACAACCACGAAATATATCATTATTTTTTCCATGTGCTTCCTATGTTATGGTATTACAATTATGTTTTGGTTTGATCACGTCATATGACATGAACTCCAGTATTAATAAAAATATAAAACGGGAATGACAGCTTACTCTTGAATTCGATCAAGAAGCAGATTAATTGTTAACTAGATAAACATCTTTTCGGCCTCGAAAATTTGTCGGTGAGCCGTTTACCGGTGAATCCGGTAGATTACTTTTGGGCGATAGTCGGATGGGTATTTACATCCCGCGGCGATTATAACACCCACGGAATTAAGCAGTATGAAATATTCATGGGATGCCTTTATGAGCGGGGACTATGCGCGAGCGTATATTATTTTATTACCTAGTGGGCGTTGCATAATGTTCACGCAGCACGTATACAGGCATGCGGGGTCGATTGTTACGATCCTCTATTGTTTTATATTATAATTTGTCACCGCGCTGTCCAGCCGTCCGAAGCATCGCCCATCCTACCGACCTAACCGGCTCGGCATTTTGCCAAATATAATTCGACTTTTCGGTAGAGATCCGCGTGTTACTCATGGTTATGCGCTACTATAACATTATATTCATTCGAAATCTAATCTCGCGATAACAAATCAACTAAATCGGAAACGGTATTAAACGGCCGAAAGATAGATGAATACAGACCGTTGAATTGCAATAAATTTAGATATGTTTGGAATATTGATCACCGTGCAAATGTAATTGGACTGTACGTTATTCAATATCATTTGTTATTAATGGATCAATTGCGGATATGAATTATTGTAGCGTGCATACGAGGATTTGTCTCGGAATTATGTTATTCCGGACATGTACTGTACATGTTGTAAGTAACCAATTTTCAACTTCAATGAATTGTTGTTATTACGATGCCGTGTTCCAGGAACAGAATGCATGAACGCGGTTCTTTTTGCCTCGTGAATAAACGTTGCTATATATGTATTTCCGTCAGTAGCTACCGTGCCGGAAACTCCGATATCGATTTCTGCGATATTTGGACATAAATTACAATTTTGTAATAAGGTAAATAATTTAGTCGATTGTCGTGCGATCACATTTGCTATTTTTTTTGCTTCGTAGATCGTAGAGAGTCGATCAGGATATGGCTATGTACAAAAGTTCAATTTAGACAGC
>NW_017305705.1:2237079-2240863 GCF_001594115.1 Trachymyrmex septentrionalis
TTTGATATTTTTTATAGATCGAGAGTCGATCAGGATATGGCTATGTACAAAAGTTCAATTTAGACAGCTGTTATGCGGCGAGAGGGTGATTGAACCAGAAACCTCTATATGAAGATTGAAGGGTGAGGGGGGAGGGGATGAGAAAGGACGACGCGTGTAGGTCGTGTACTTTACGTGTGCGTGTAAGGAAACAGAATTGTGTGCGAATGGGTCCAGTTAGGTGCTATTTTACGAGCAGTAACTGCCGCTATAAACATAGCAAACAACCAGGCAGGTCGCGCGCCTGGCTCGGTCTCAATCGGTACACCCTCTCTCCGTATCTCTCGGCACCTTTCTCCAATTTTATTTTATCCCCGCACACCAGCCAAAATGTCTAATCGCCACGTTCGCCTACCCGCCCGCTCGTCTCTTCACCACCGACCGATCGGCCGAGAGATATCGAGACTGAAAGCTGCACCTGGGGTGAGTTCGAAATGAACTCTCGACCCCTTTCGAACTGTCCCATCAGAGAGGATTAGATTTTACGGATCGTTAGTCGGAACGGGAGTGTCTATAATCGCCGAGAATTTAGAAATAGAGCGTGGCTGATTTTCGATACCATTAGTGCTTAACTGGCCGCCATTCAGTACGTTGTGTCCTTAAAGTTACGTGAATTTATCTTCTCTTTGTGAAAATTTTTCCAGATATCTCGATTACGCGATTAAACAATGCTATTGCGTTATAGCTACTGGAAAAAATATGAAATTCTATCACTTTTGTTGATCGATGTCACCAATACGACTTATTTACAAGGTTATAAGAGAAATATATTACGATAAGAATTATTATGGTGCTTTGAGAAATATTATGGTGCTAGAATTCATAATACATGACGCATTAGGGTTAAGGGTATTTTTGTACAGTCTGAAAACGAGGTCAATTCCGATTCAAGCCTTGTTCGTACGTGACGCAAAGATTTTCAGCATTCTCCAAGATACAATAGTTTACTTCAGGAGTATTCTGGCTGTGTGACCCGCCGCCCTCTTGCCCGTCGAGTTATCTCTACAGTATCTGCCGCATAAATCAGGAGCCGTGGATTACGAAGCTAAGGCCGCGGAAGTAACGGGATTAACGTGCATCGCCGGTTAAGGGCGGACGCGGGCATGATGCGCTTCGTGGTATGGCGCAAACTCCATAATTAGAAGGATGAAACGCGACTACGCTACGTGTCTATGAGCTATCGCTTGTTCGAATTATTTGTATCAGCTTGAAATTTCCCACAAGCTATTATTCACGAGATTATTTATATAACCGAAACATCAAAAAGGAATATGTAGTACGTAATTTGTAAATGAGATGCGCTTGAATTTGGCGCCAGAAGATGGTCCGCAATATCGAAACGAGTTTGTTTCCTTATATAAGAAACTATATCGCGCGACCCGGTTTTCGTTGTTGGTATCATGTCTCCAAAGTTGCGCGATACTCTGTTAGTTCTTGCCATTAGACCGAACTAGCGGTAATTCTCGTAAACATCAGTCCGCGTTTCTTATCCTGATTCTCTTGACTCACTAAAGTAATTTTGGAATTAGCTGCCGAAACGTAGATTGCGAGGAAGCTTGTCCTACTTTGGCCGGCGGAGTTTGCAAACATATAAACTTAGTTGTCAAGGTGTTACTTTAGCTCGCTCACTTTCGGCTGATGAGAAGTTTTCGTCGCGAGAACGGTGCAATTTTCAGAAAAGAAACGATGATCGAGGTAATATTTTCTTAGGGACTAATGTAATTAAAATTTACGACAGACAACAGTTGAGTTTCGACAGCAAGGATAAAAACTTAACGGCGATGTTTTGTCAATTATTTGTATTATGCCGTTGAAACAAGCTAGATACTTATATTTATGTCACGGTTATATATCAACGATGAAAGCGTTGTGAGAAGATATACAACATAGCAGGCGTGGTCACGTTGGGACGGTTAACAGTTGGGTCACGTTGTTCTTGCAGTCGCAAATACTTTAATCTCGTGCTCATCCTACCAGCCGTTTCGCGAGCTTTCCGTCCGCACCGAGACTTCCTTTTCCTTCGTTCGTGTCGCGTGGTGAGAATGTCCTCGTCTGGTTGATGTCGGATAGACTCAAGGTAGAAAGGAGTTGGTAAGCCTCGCTTCTTAGCCAGTCTGGAAATACCGCGACGCCTTCTCGATGTTCGAAAATCCTTCTCGCGTGAGCATTGGGGTCTCGCGTGTATAGTTCGATCCCCAATGTATGACTAGAATTAGAGATTTACGTGAATTCATCGAAATTTATGCTACGTATTCGTGAAAATTGATGCTGAGTTAGAGCCGTAGTGGCACGCTAGGCGATGCGGTAAACTGTAATTTCGACGCTTATAGCAGAGCTAAAATTTATGTTACGCGAGTTGAAATTGCATCAGTGTGCTTTATTAGTGCGACGAAAGTAATATATTTGCATGGGAGGTGGAAGGTCTAATCGTATAATTATTAGGATTCGCAATTCTTTTAGTTAAATAGTACATTCTCCGTTATTCCGACGGAAAGTAGATTGCAATGGTTTGGACGGTTACCAAGAAGCAGTACGAATGGGAGTTGTAGCGGCAGGGAAATAGATCTCAAATACGCGGCAACTGTACGAGCAACGTGTAAACCGGGATTCTGGTTTCAGCGGATTATTTACGATAGTTCGCCGTAACATTTTTCAGAAGTTTAATGTGGCGAAATATTCACGATTCAGCGCTCTCCCAAAAATTCGAATGGAAAGTTCGTGTTTGTGTTTTTCAAGTTTTAACATAAAATCTTTTTCGTGTTATTAACAATACATTAGTGTTATATTGCGGAAGTGATTATTGATTAACAATACATGGAATGTAATAATTGAATAAGTTGAACGTAACGTAGATTCAGTTATAAATATTTACTAATAATAATTTTATTTTAACGTATATGTTGTTTTTATTGCTTATTATTTGCAGATATATTGACAGTTTTAGATTAATTGAAACTAGAGTAAAACTCTGTCTTAGTAAAGCGAAGTAAAGACAGTCGCAATGAAGCTTCTGTATCAGTCGTGCTTGATCTTTTCTTTTCACTCCGTCTCACCTCGTCTCGTTCTTTACTCTCCTGCACCACAAACCGACCACTTCTATTTCTCCGATCCAGGTCCGGCACCGTTTTCCAAGACCCCTCCACTCGTGACGCTCGAGAGAATAATTTAGAGAGCACTTTGGTAGTGACGGCGACGGCGGCGATGCCGACGACGACGACGACTCTACCCAACCAGCCACCCACTTATCCACACCGACCAAAGATGTCTTTCCACTCGCTTTTCCACTTTCTTCCTCTTGCCATGCCCGCTTTATGAATTGTCTGGTCCGAAGTTATGGCCCGCCCGGAAAACCGTAAACTGCCGGCAGCGCCATCGCGAATCAACCGGAGGTGGACTGCTAGTGACATTCGCGGAACTCTTTCGCAGAGAACCTCCGGCAGACTTCCGGTTGCACCACCAAAGTAGTGTTGCCATCTTTCTTCATTCTTGGTGAGGATTACCTCGGCTTGGAATCGAATGATCGCCAAATGCTTTTCGATTTATAGACAATTCGCAATCTTCTCTTCTCGTTCAAAATAATCGTAGTTCCGATATTTGTTCGCGAGTTTCTTGCAATATATGACAAATATCATTTATATACAATATTGTTGCAATATGTGTCAAATGCAATTTATATGAAGAATTGATAGACGAAAGAAAAAAATATGATTATCGCTTGATATTAATCGCATGTAATATATATATA
>NW_017305705.1:2240963-2253376 GCF_001594115.1 Trachymyrmex septentrionalis
ATACATATATGTAATGGCACACGAAACGCGTAAGCGTCACGTATCGATCGTTGCGCAATTAAGCGTAGTAGAGAGTGAAGCGAGATGACATCTGCATGTTGCAAGCTTTCTCTGATGGATGACAGTTCTTGCTGTTTTGAGCGACGCGCCGATATTCGATGATATTTTGATAGCTAGATCGACGTTGACACAATGACAAGTTTGCTTCTGATTCGCGAGAGAGAACGCGGCTTACGCGGCGCAGAGTAGTATCGTAGAGACAAGAGCATGACTGAACCAATACTTTGATGGATGATGCCATCACTCGGGCTTGGCATCAATATACGAATGTTTGAAGGAACGCGCTGACAGCAAGAAAAATAAGTGTCGCGAGACAACATTATTATATTGTCACGCGCTCTATAAATTTAATATAAATTCAATATAAATGCGTGTTGCTGCAAAGAGGCAAAATCTTGTTTTACATTTTTGTATTTACATTCGAAATGTTTTACAAGTTTTTTAGCAAATTCTTTTTACAGATAAAAATGCTACTATTTGCTAAATATTCGTGAAATATATTGTCATTTTTTTCCCATCAACGATCACAGTTTTAAATTTACCCGTATCGAGCTTTTATTCGTTAATTAATCTTTGTTTTTGCGTGTGCAGCGTCAAAGAGAGACGATCATATTTGTCCAATCACTGGTGCGGAAACACGTGAGATACATCGGAGCAGTAAGTTGCGTCGCTCGTCTCTCTATGACGACTCGTTTTACGAGTACGGGAAAGGAATAGAAAGAGAGGAAATGGTAGTTCTCGTGACCACGAAATATAGTCGAGACTGGTCGGGACCCTTTTGTCGCTACAAAGAGCGAGCCCGCGGCGTGGAGCCCAGCGGAGCGAGGGGCGCGTTAATACTAAAAGCAATAAGCAAGGAGTGGTCACGGTCGGGCGGGGTGCGGACACAGGGTTTTCCGAAGTTATTGTTGTGACCACTACTATTTCGCCTCGGCTAGCGTCTCTACCACCCTTTCTTGACTCGCCTTACTAAATTAAATTTTGCCCCGTACGCGGAAGACTGCGTAACAAAGACCCGGGAAAGTTTGTTTGTTGGCATCGAAAGAAAATTATACAGAGCTGATTCTCTTGAGTATTTTGCATTGTGCATCTCTTGATTAGAAAATTTTGTCTCGCCGTTTTTTTTTTTTTTTTTTATATAAAGTAACAATGCGTTAATTTCATGAAGTTTTTGATATCAATACGTAACAAATATCTTTAATTGAACTAACATAAGAAGTCAGTGTATAAAAATTATTATTTTTCTATATATTGATGATATCAGTGAAATACGCAAACGTTTCGATCCTATAGGTTTGGATCCTCCTCAATATATACATTGATAATATAATGATATATAACTAATTTCATATCGTTAATGTTCTTACAAAACTATCATTTTTGCATCAATGTCCTTATTGAAAAATGTTAGGCTATGATGTTGTCGTAAATATCATCTTATCTGTTAGTCCGTTTCAACGATGCATTAAATTGCCAAATTTACTAAACATTACAATTTTTTATATATTTTTTGAATTATTAAAATTTGTGGTGTCAATTTTCAAATGATTACTTAGACTTATATAAATGTGATTACATAAATGTGATATATGATTGGAGATATCAATCATATTTTTGATAGGTAAAAATACTTCCTAAAACTGATGTAGTGTCACTTTATATCGAAAAAGAGCGGCGAGACGAAGTTTCCTAATCAAGAGATGTACAATGCAAAATACTCAAGAGAATCAGGCCTGTATAAGTACCATCGATCAAGTTGCGTTCGTTAGAAGTTGGAGTAACCTCGAAGTAGAATAACGTTTACCAATTCTTCTAGCGTATGGATGATAAATCGCAGCACATTTATTTGCGTTTGAAAAGATATTTTTTCAAAGGGATACTGAAGTTTTACCAATCAAATGCGACTTACACACATACGGTTTACAATACAAACATGATTTACGAGACAACATATCACTCTATACTATATACTTTTAAACTTTCTAACGACTTTTATATATATATATATTTTTTTTTTATTTTACATCTGACTCTGTCTTTATTCCGAATATATGACCTACATAACTTTTCTACGAAAGTTATAAATGTTTTTATAAATTGACAGCATTGATCGCCATATTGAAAAAAAAAAGGGAAATTTATAATTTCATAATTTTTTTTTCTGCTTTGAACATAAAATAGATCAGAGCCAACATTAGCACATATGTATCTATTTTAATCGTGGAAGAGGAAATTTTAATTCTATGAAATTAATACAAAGTAATTATATTTGTGAGAAAAAAGGTTGTCGATTTGACTAAATGCGTTTAATTCGTAGTATTATTTATATATTTAGATTAAATATACGTAAGTCGTGTCAACAAAATCTCGTAATTTAAAACATATTATTTGTTTGAGTTAACAAATATTTGCTTGACAGCTCGTGACCGCTACATTTAGTTGAATCAACTGATATTTGTGATTCAACAACTTTTTTAGTGTAAAAAATAATATTTTTGTCGGTAAAAACACGATTTCAGCATCGCCTTAACGACATAAAAATGTTTTTGGTTTATTCTCTGTCATTTTATTTTGAACCGATTTGAACTGGTTTTTCTCTTGAGTCCAATTTTCCTTTGCTTTCTCGTTTTTTATATCGTTGTATACCGGTGTATTGCACCACGGTGATTCAGCAAACACGACGGGTTACAGAGTCTCCGTCATAAAGTGCAGAGCGGCGAACTCGCGCACGACGTGCTCAGAAAAAACGATCTCATCAGGATGTTTCGATTCGGGAGAATTGCATTTGGCGACGCCGTGCCTGGGGTTAAGCGTTGCCCGACTCCGAAAGAACTGGGTCATCGATCCCCAATGTAATTTTAAATTAGCGCATATATAGTATCAGTACACTGCTGCACATTTTATTTTTATCCCCATAATTCCAAAAAAATCCAGCCGTAGAAATAATGTTAGTATGGCACATCTCATTTTGCATCTCGTTCTATCCCGTTATTCGGCTCGGCATTCCGAAATTTTTTATTCGCGACAATCTATCAACATAATCGGCTCCCGGCTGATTCGCATAGTACACAATGAATCGCAGCATCACGGCATCGTCACTCTGCGTAATCCTCGCGCCGGCAATTTATATTAATTAGCCCGTTCGCGCGCGGGACCATTCGCGCTCAACATAAATTACCGCCGCTAATGATGAATGTCAGGTATAAACGTAATATTATGCAACTGTGCGGCTGTGTACGAGTGGTTGCCGTGTTCGGGGGTTGCCTTTACCCTCACGCTGCCAAGTAGAGCCGGGTCGTTAGAAGCGTGCAGTCAACCATACGTGACAGTGCGTACGTATACGCACATACACTCGTCGCGAAATCAACGTCACGTTTCTATACAATGATTACAATCCGTCGACACGCGTGGCGGTAATATAGCTACGATTCGACATTACCTTCAACCACGGTGATCACGAATCATTGATCAAAAATCAGCGAACCGTGCAATGATTACCGTTTTAATAAGTGCTTCTATTTTAGCTCATCTACGTCGTTCGTTACATGATGTACTGCTATGCGATTTTGAAGCGTAAGCAAATGTAAATGTAAATGGAGATTTGACATTATCAATGACATAAATGAGTTAATTAGTTTTTTCGGTAGATAACAGTTTCTTAACTATTATTATGGCTTTATAAAAATAAAATATTATTTAAAATTTTACATACCGTTTTAGTTTCGTGATCAGATTTAGAATTTTCAACTACATTATATTTTAATATAATTTAATCTAAATTTGCTTCATAGAACAATTAATACAATCTCGATGTTCTGATTTAGCAAAGATAAGGGAAACTTGTGTGTTTTATTCAGCGTGCTCTGGTAGCGGACAAACTGGCGGACAAAAGCATCAACGTTTTCGTGCACATTTAAAAGTCGAATAACAAGTCCAAGCACAGTCGATATAATGAATTAGTTGATTCATTTAGCACTTGCCGCTTTTATTTAGCCAGCCGGAGAATCTTGCAGCCTCTGTATTTTCACAGTCTACTCGGAAATCCAGACTTCTCTCCTATCTCCTCCTCTTTTTCCGTAGGCGTTCGTACACCAGACCCGCATACCAGTTCTTGTCTTTGCGAGGTGCCTTTACTCGATCCCGTCTCTTTGGTGCACCGGCCAAAGGAATCCCCAGGTCTCCTCCTCAAAAGTAGAAACGCTGGGTGAGAAAGGTTGGTTGCAATCAAGCGCGGGCGCGGACTTTGAGGGTGCTCCGTCCCGGTTTCTCACGGTCTGCATTATCTTCCCAGACTCCCGTCGAATTCTATCCTACTCCCTACCCTCTCCTCCTCCAGTTGAAGAAATCGGGGGATGATTTAACAACGAAGGCAGAAGGGATGTCTCTTCTTTCTCTTTCTCTTTTTCTTTCTCTATCTCTACTCGCGTCTTCCCTTCATCCCTTCTCATTCGGTCTTAGCGAAATCGCCATCGATCGTCGTTGAAAAAGGAGTTAAGCTTATTCGGTGGACGCTGCAGTGGATTCGCCTTTGCGATCGTTCCTAGTCACATTAGATTTGACGAGGATGTGATCTAAAAGCTCGTTCGAGCGGATAGTCAAACTACTAAAATTCGATTCGACATTTGTTCGAATGGATTACTTTATCAAAGAATGAATAGTACGGAAGTTTCGTGAATTATTGAAATACCGAATTATGTAATATCGTAATGTATATATTTGAAAATTGTTTCATCAACGGAAATACGAATATACATGGAATGTACATAATAATAGTGCGTAGCCTGTAGAACGTTAAGTGGCCACGCGATTTAATTCCGGCACGTTTGTTACAAGAAGTGACGGTACTTGGAATACTATTAGTTCTCTGTAACAATGGAGCTGCTTCGCCAGGTTGTATTCGTCAGTCACGTTGAATGACTGCTCCTCCGATTTCGAGTGACAACGGCACTTGAAATCTAAGTTTGCTTTACGTCTTGCTGATGTCTTAAAGCTCTCATTAGTTAGCTCGTCGTCTTCGACGAGCCCAACGACGGGTCTGGGGAAGAATTAGCGATGTCAATATTTGCGGTGCAATCAACTCGCTTCGACTTCCCATCCTCGTCGTCGATTTGCCCCTCTCCCCCCTCTCTGCTTCCCCTCTATTCTAGCTTCGACACCGATGCTGATTGTCATCCACACTTCCAGGCTGCTCGCCTGCGTTGTTGCTGTTGTCTTTTCTCATTTCGCTGGCTCGTTTACCTGATTTGTACATAGCGTCATACGATAGCACCGACGCCAGGTATCCGTTTTAGCCAAAGCAAATTTGGGGAACATGCTTTTTCGCGGAACAAATATACGTAAACGTTTATTTGGCCTTCCGATTGTCTTTATCATTCTCAATTTATTAAGTACAGAGTAGCATTATTTCATGTCGCATAGGTAGTTTTTTTTTTTTATATTTTCAACCGCGTTATCTAGCAAACTACAATGATATGTGACAAAGAATCCGCGCAAGGACCATTTGTACTTCTTACGTTTGACAAGTCTCTGGCAATTTGTCGGCCTTAAGAATGATCGAGCGTCTCGAAACGGATCGTGATGCCTGAGATGGCCGGCGGCGGTGAATCGCGACGATGAAACGATTGCGGCGTGGACGAAGAAGAGAAATGTTGAAATTAAAGTTTTCGCAAGTTATTTGAACGCTATCTGTGGCGCGTGTGGTATGAATCGAATGTCATTTGTTGGACTTAAACGAGTGGGCGGCGGCGAGATATAAAGAAGGTGGACGGCTAGAGAGCGGAGAAGAGGGGTTATAATGCAAACCCTTTCCCAGAAGGAACAGCGAGGACATCGAATGAGAGAAGGACCACATCGATGGAAAAGAGCACGTCAGCGTCGCAAATTGAAAGTCCGCATCCAGGGACCTACTATTTTCTCGTCCCTCTCGTACAAATCTTTGTTCGCGGCTGAGTCATTGTAATCCTTAGAAATCAAGGATGCCGATCGATAGTCACCATAGCCATCGTAGTTATCGAAAGTAGGTAACAATCATTGACGAACTGATTACTCGAATTTACTTTGTAAAAGTTTCATAAATTCTTCTATAAACTGCAATTTTTATATTGTAGCTTGCAAAATGGTTCGTTTAATTGCGCATTTATGAAATAATTAACGCTATTACATCGCGCTATTTCTCTTGATTACTTTTTCTCGGCAAGAATAATAGCCAAGAATAATGGACGAGATTCAACGACGAGGTAAATAAGACAAGGTCCCGCGATTGTCGCACGATCTTTGTTCCCAACTAGTCCTATTCGCCTCGACGGCATTTTCCTTTGACCTCTCGCTTTCCTCTTCGCTTTGCTTCCGTTTTTAGCTTTCCTCCCTTCTCTTTTCCACCTTTCCCGCTACTTCTCCCTCTTCCTCTTTATCTCTCTCTCTCTCTTTCTCACCTTTACCCTTACCTAGTGGCGTGACACATGGCCAGCATTTATAGCGCGAGATAGCGCCGGCGGTTCTCGACAGCGCCGGCAGATTTATCCTCCACGGTTATTGGAGTTATACAAAGGATTTTTCCAACTGATCCCATAAAGTATCTGTGCCTGATGCCCTATTATTTACGCAGCCGGCAATGGCTGATGTCGCGGAAGCTTTTCGCTCTTCCTAGTTTTTGCGCCGGAATGCGAGCATCGTCATGAGCTTGTCGCAGATGCTATTTTACGCTTCGTCGTTTTCGATTTATCGTAAAAACGATACTCGCCGATATCGCCTTTTCATCGAGTGAATTATTGTTGTCGTTGGGCATCGATGGCATAGAGTATGTAAAATTTTTTTTTTTCCCCGAGGAGACAATCTAGTTAGATTCATAATTCGAATGGAAATATTTAACCTTATTTGTTATATTTGAAACGACGGAATTGCTACTAACAGCGAAAAGAATTATTTTTTCAAGCGCTTGTTAAAAGCTTTTGTGGCAGCTATTCTAAAGTCCATCATTCTTATCACGCGTGTTTTCAAACGCAAATACTTGCATTGTCTGTGAACTGTACGCGTTACGTCGGCCCATCGTTGTAGTGTTTATCCCTATGCTCGCTCGTTCGTTCATTCGTTCGTTCGTTCGTTCATTCGTTCGTTCATCCATTTGTTTGCTAGCGACGAGTTCGTACTGCGTTGTTCGGCATTAATGGATGGCCCCTGTTTCCGTACGTTTTATCGCCAACTGAAGCTCATAGGTATCGTTCGAATCGTAACCGCTGGAGCCAAAACTGGCCGAAGCATTGATCCAGTTCTGTAGAGAATCCAGGTGAATAGTACGGTTCCACTCGTTATCTACGGTGATCCTGTCTTTGAATTCTTTTCGGTTAAAAACGACTTACAAATCCTGAAAAGATTAACGATTCTGGTGGAACAGAAGGAAACGATAGATTATCAGAATGCGCATAGTATTGGATATACATGCGTTATGTGTTTGACATATAACGTATGGAAAAAAATATGCAAATTCAAGTATCATATTAGACCGCGATGTGAACAATACAATCGTTAAGAAATATTATAAAGGCTAAACGGTCAAGCTGGATCTTTAGTGCTGGAACAATATCATGTGAATTTATATATCACAAATCCAATCCTGCAAACTGCGTCGAATTTATTTTTAGTCGAATTTATTTTAATCAAAACGCAATCCTAACAGAACTAGAATAATAATATTACAAATTAAATTGACAATTTAATATTATCGATGTTCACAGGTATTTTTATAATAATCTTTAAACACTTTGAAATCCGTAACTAATTTTATCGCGAAAAATATTACCTCGGAAAAAGTTACATATATTAAATAACTGAACTATTTTGAAAACTAAAGTATTTTAAATGAATAAATAAAAATTAATAATTTCTCAATTTAACAATGCAAAAAAGTAAAAAGGATTATTTTAAAATTTAATACTTATCGTTAATACTTGTAATCTCATTAAAGTGATTAATTAAATTCTGCATTGTGTGTTACGTTAGAATATCTATTTTATTTTTAACGGAATTTTAGCATGTATTTTATTTTCATGCATTCTGATTATTGGAAAATGGAATATACGTGACGGAAGAATATTTTCTTGGTTGCAGGACTCCGAAGGTGACACACCTCTTCACGATGCGATCTCTAAGAAACGGGATGACATGTTGGCTCTGTTGTTGGACCACGCCGCAGACATCACCCTCACCAACAACAATGGCTTCAACGCTCTTCACCATGCTGCTCTTCGTGGCAACCCAAGGTGAGTGCTTCGCGTTTTCAGATGTGACGCTTTTGTCCGCGACGCTGAATGCGCCGTTCTAGAATTTAACCGTCAGGTAGCGAGATTCGCGGTGAAGAGAAACACCAATAAACAGCTTGCGCCGGATAACAATTACGCGCGTCTCGTTTTGCAGACTTAATGGATCACCATGTATTTTGAGTATTTGAATGGTTGCGAGAAATATCTCGTTAATCATATGCATGTGATTATGATTTATTATTATTATGTTTGCGCGTTGATTAATATTTTACTTATACGCGCACAATTGTGACTGGAAATTTTTAATTAATATGATAGAAAGGTACAAGGTCTTTTTGTCTGAAACACGAGTGTTTAAGCGAAACGTTGGTCGCGAACAATGGGTTTTCTGGATACGAAGCTTTTTTCATAAGAAGTTACGAGTGAGATTTTCCAACGGCATGTCCAATTGGTCCGTTCTTTTTTCCGTCTTCTTTGTTCTCTTGTTCGACGAATCATAAAAGAACGTCGAACCACAGATGTTCCCGAAGCTGTCGTCGTCGACGATGTTCCTGTCATCGTCTCGACGAAGTCTAATCGATCCGGTCATTCTCGAGTGGTAGCGAGTCAATTTTACCTCGATTCTCGCCTCCCGTCTCCTCTCGTTCAATTTAGCCACGCGGACTCTCGGAGCTTTTCGAGATTTGCCCACTTCTAGTTATTACTTCTCGACGCAAAGACGGAGTAACGAGAATGAGACGAGGATATTCCAATAGGAACGATATCTAGTTTGAAACTACATTACTTGCTTGAAATAACATTATTTCGTTAACGACGATTCTACTTGCTTATCTATCCGAAATACATCGTCATTTAAAAAAGAGAAAAAGAATATTAAAAATTAGAGTTTCTTATTATTTAAAAGAAAAATCAAAACAACAAATTTATGCCTTTTTGAGCTAAACATGGGATGGGTTGATGTGAAGATACTCGTAATTTATTTAGTTAACATCTTGACATTTTGACCATACATTTCGATCCAAGCTTTGGATTTTTTTCTCTTTTTAACGTCAATGATATATGGTGTTAATCAAATGTATCGTTCCAACGAAATTATTACACTTCTCGGTATGATCATAAGTTAGTGTCTCGCGCTATGCTTAGTGCCGAGACATTACCAGTGTCTCCAGATGATCTTCGTTAAAACGCACGAATATTCAGATAATTCTAACGTTTGAGTAATCAGCATCTCATATTGTGCGCTTTAATGAAGATCATTAGAGATATACGGGAAGTGTAACAGTTTCATTGAAACGACACATTTGATTGACACCATATATTATTGTATTGATACACTGAAAAGGATTCGAAGCTTGGATCGAAATGATCAAGAGACAAGATGTTAAGTAACTAAATAAATTATCTTCTACCAACATTCTGTGTTTAGCTCAAAAAGGCATAAATATTGTTTTGATTTATCTCAATTGAGATTCGATTCTTTATTATTTTATTTTATTTTATTAAAAGAAAAAATATGTGGCTCTATTTTGCGGGGGCGATCTTTTTTTATCGTTTGCCATATTTTTTTTTGTTTTTACTTGAGAATGCGGGTCAACAAATTTGAAAACTTTCCATGCGGTATTGTCTTACTCCTGTATATTTTTTTGTATTTTTTTTCTTTGTCTCGTTTTGTCTGTCTTTCTTTATGTCTTTTCTGCTTGTATGAAAGATTTGTTTCAATATTTCGCGTCTGCTCTACTTTTAAATCCAGAAAATGGCGACACCGAATTTAGTAGTCCTATAATCATAATTGTGACTATTATGAAAGATTTACTTTCAACTCCTCGAATCATGTGAACGTCAGTGATTCGTAGTCGCTTATGACTTTCGCTTTACGACGTAATCGCTAAAATAACATGAAAATTTTTACTATGCAACGAGAAAGAGACGATATCTGGATTTGCAGGTTATTTGTCTAGACTTCCTTAATTCTTAAGTACGTTAGCAGTTCCGTGAAATGAAATTAGAACAAATTTAATTCTTTCATATATATAATAAATAAAAAAAGATTTCGAAATTTTATGTCCAGAAAATTAATCAGTGAACAAAAATCTCATGAATATTTGAGATTCTAATATACATATATTAGAACAACAAATTGATTATTATCTTGTATATGAAACGAAACTGCAATTTTTATCACAATATATAGTTGTATTAGTTTAATGCTCATTTTATTTTTATTTAGATAAAAAAATCTCTTTTTGCGGTTTTTTTTGCGCGATAAATTCTTTCAATTGTATTGTCATGTTCTAATTGGCAACAAGGAAGAATAAAATATCGTGGAACAAATTTCCCTGATAAATCACCTCGCATTTCACGCTTCTGTTGTCGCATCAGTGTACATAAGACAGCGTGTATTGGTACGCGAACATTTATCTTTGTTCCGTTGCTACCAGCTGGAAAAACAGCGAGAAGGGTGACTGAATAAGGTATTGTGAAAAATTTTCGATTATATAAAGAAGAGATGGATGAAGAGTTCGATCGATAGTTTCTGACATTGCTTTGATCGAATGTCTTGGTTCAATTTACCATCATAATCCGGGACTTACATTATGAGGAATTAGCGAAAACTCAATATTGCTGTCTTTATTCCCATTGCTCAGAGCGAACGATAAGGTTAATCGTCCGAAGACTATCGACGTCAAGAAACGTCAACTTTGCCGCGAACCTCTCCATAGCTGGGATAATTATAGCGACTATCTTACGTTAGGAAAGACGCTCGAGGGTGATTCGAAACTAATTCAGACTAAGATAGTTTGCGGTAAATGAGTACTCGAAACCGATGAGGTTTACTTTGCTTGTCATTATATAGACCGAAGAGCGAACGTTTCGCAGTGCGATGCCTTCAAGTAGGCACCGCAATCACAGAAACGTATTAGCGCCGAGATAGGCAGAATGTACTCGGAGCCGTACAATCAAGGATCGTTTGCTCTTCACGAAGAAATAGCGATCTCTGTTTCAGCAAAGCGAGACAAACGTTATAGTATTCGCGCGTGTTCGATACAATCTATACGGATCAGTCGTTGTAAGGGTATAGCGTTTTCATACGTGATTGCTCGGGCCGAATGTAAGTTTAAAGCGTCAGCAAGTACGTGTCCGTGTTCGTTACACCGGTTGCATTTCCAAAGTACACTTAGATAAAGACGAATGTCAGGTATATTCACTGCAACCAATTCCGCTTTCCTTCTTCTTCGTGTCCCAATATTCTTCCGTAGTCTTGTTCCCGGTCATGGACGGGTCGCGGCCTTTCTTACGGTTCTCTCTCTCTCTCTCTCTCTCTCTCTCTCTCTCTCTCTCTCTCTTTCTCTCTCTCTCTCCTTGCCACCCTTTCCTGACTCCTGCCCTGTTGGCCTTTTCTCGCGTTTGCACTCGCCCTCTAAAGGAGCCGCCGGTTTCTCTCAAGATCCGTGCCATAGCGCTCTGAAGCCGAACGAACGGACGTCCGGAGACGTAATTTCCTGCTCTCCTCTGGTGCGGCCTCCCCCCATTACCCTTCCCTCTCTTGCCACGTCTGCTGCTTTGTAAGGTACATTCTCCAAGGGTTGTCGACGAAACTTCTCTCGTTTTCCATGCTTCTGCCCACAGCTTCTATACGTTTTCAAATTAGGATCGACCAACCAAACTTGATTGTGAATATTCACAAAGCCTTAAATTTGCAATTATTACAGAATTAATCATGTGTTAATCATTTGGTAACAGAAAGTGGTGATATGTTATTTTTACGACGACGATATAATTCATGCAACATTTTAATTAAGAAAATCCTTGCATTCTTAAACTATTTCTAGTTAGGGAGAAATTCGATTAAAATCGCTATTAATTATTATTCAAAATACACGTTCTGTGTAACTTCATTATTATTATTGTTATACTAAATTGTCAATTATATTGTATTTATGTTTATTATTACTAAATCCATTGTCATTGCTAAACCTTTTTAAAGGATTATTGCCGCAACATAATAAATTTCCACTCTACTCCGTGGAAGCGTAGCACAGCATAGCAACGTGAAGTTGCCGTATAATAAATGTGCATCAGCGTTACATTATCAACGAT